>NC_045131.1:24310977-24610977 GCF_007655135.1 Punica granatum
AATAGACTGATCTAATTCAAAACTAGATTAACTGAGGTCAATTAAAATTTCTGGATGACAGAGCGCAAAAAAAATAATAAGAGTTCGTTTCTAAGGAGAAAATAAAAAAAATAAAAAGTAAAAAAGTTCCAAGAGTTTCTTATTGGCCATATATATCATGAGCTTTGGAACTTTTGCCCTTGATTTTACATAACTATCTTAAGTATTCTGTAATTCAATGCTGCTCTTAATGTAGTTCGATTATCGTCTTCATTTACGTGTTCTTCCCAGTCTATAATCTCATATAGTTAGATCTATGAACGCCCCTCGCAATTTTAACTAAATCAACAAATCACAACACTCGTTTTCTTTTGTGGAATGATAATAAATACTCTTTAACCATTTCCTCTTTATGGGGATAAACCATTTTCTTCTTTATGGGGACAGTCTTTGGGCATCTTGGGGACAGCTTGTTAGGGCTGGCGACCTAGCTTTTCTCATGATATGGCCTCTATGATCCTACCACTGCCACAAAGTTTGTCGACCTCTCTATCCCTTTTGAGCCCTGTCGAATTTGGCACTATTTTATGGTAAGATAGAAATTAAAAAAGAAACTAAGCTGCTGCAATATATATGTATATTTAATGCAAGGAATTGGAGACATTACCTTTTGGATCACCGTTCACGCCACAAAACACAATCATCATTATCCCCCAATGCACGCATATATTGTGCCCTCCTGATCTCTTATAAGTCATATACGTGCAACCCCAACTCAATATGGTTACATACCCTATGGTTATTATTCAGCGAAAAAAACTCAATATGGTTACACACTCAGGAAGAGTTCTTCCCCGTTTCATCCGCTAGAATAGGAACGGGAAATACGATGCGTTTAATGAGCCGCCCGTAGTCCTTGAAAGATCCTAGCCCTCGTCAGTACAGAAGTTAAGCAAAGTGCACTTTACTTAGGGTGTAGGTCATGAAAATCATATTTGACTATATCATTCCCACTTGTATGATAGCCTTTTAGGTTAAGAAAGAGGCCAATGAAACAGAAATTCAAAATAAGGGATGCGGATAGTTGCACAGTGAAGAGAAACATCACTACACCTCTTAATGATAAGTTAACCCAAGAACTCAATCCGTCAGGCACAAGCCCAACTCATACATACCTTTGGTTGTTGGCCTAATGAGTGAATAAGCGTTAATTGCACGAGTAATTGGCATAATTATGGTTAAATTTAGCAATACTTTAGTTTCTCATCACATCATTGTGCAATATGATCGTGTAAGATTTCTTTTTGAGAAACTATAGACATGACATTCTCTTGATATTTATATTTTGAAATATAAAAAATAACAATAAATTTTGAGAATAAATAACAAATGTAGGTCACGCCAAGGATTTCATGTAGTTGGAAACAACTCATTATATAGGGGGACTTTACTTATGATGCAGAAAACCAGAAATAGGACTTGGTCAAAGTAGTCTGAATCTCGAAAGAGGATTAGTTTTAGCAAATTACATGGTACACTAAACGATTTTTAGGGCCATGTTGATTAAACAAGTGCCATGTTAACACGACAATAATTGTCTTAAATTTTCACTTACATAAATTAATTATTTTACTAAGTGAATTTTAAGACCAATGATTAATCAGGTCACGTAAATAAGATTTTGAGACGTTTCAAAAAAGCGGAGGTCATTCGAAATAACCCCGAAGGTTCTCGATTTGGTTTGGAAACATTTCAAACGTTTAGGGACTGACTTGCAAAAGTCCATACAAGCAAAAGCAGAAATAATTTTTAAAAGCACCTATCAACCTAACAGTGAGAATCACGTTTTCAACCGCAGAAATTAGCCTAATCAGAATTTTGAAAGAATTCACTAAACACTGCGCTTGTGCTTAAAAATCAATAAAATAAACACTCATTCGACCGCTACCGCACTCCCAAACGAAGCCTTAGTCAATTATTAATTCTTCCGATTTAACACGATTTTTGAACAGTTTTAATTAGCCAAGTGATTACTAGCTAATATGGACCTCGATCTCACCGACCGACCCATGGGGCTCCCAAGCCCTCAGTGGCTCAGGACTTTCAAGTTTTAATTAGCCAAGTGATTACTCGCCAGTATGGACCTCGGCGTCACCAACCGACCAATGGGACTCCCAAGCCCTCAATGGCTCCGGACTTTTAGCAACTCAAACAACTCGAGCCTCTCCATGAGGTCCCGCGCCACATCAAGCTCGGTACAGCCAGATCTAGCCTCACCAAGGCCGAATCTGGTTTTGCCAGCTTGAGGACAGCCGTGAGGGTGTTGAGGCTTTACCAGAGGTAAAAGTCCCGCGATGGCGATAACGTAGAAGCTGTGGAGGAAGGGGCGGCCCAGGAAGTAGCACGTTTGGAAAATTTGCTGAATGAGTATGAACAGATAAGTAAATTCAATACTTAGATAAATAAATTTTCATTACATAGGTGAGTGGGGCATATGGTCATTCATCATCCATTACATATTTAAAATCCAGCCCATAATTGTTTTTACGATTATGGATGGTAACAAACATAACGGGCATGATATACGTAATTGATTCGTGATGAAATATCGACAACTGTTAACTACCTTGGAAATGATAGATGTTACTACCACGCATTTGATTATGACAGCGTACAAGAAAGTTAGAATGCCAAAGACGCAGTCGAGCTAAACCAAAACAGGGAAGGTAAAGATGATTCAAACCTGTTGCAGAAAGAACTTTTACATCGGCTCGTGTCTTCTATCTTGGTTAAAACTCATTATAGTTTTAAAGGCCCTAAAAATTGAAAGTAGACTTCAAATCAAGTGGAACTAGAAATCACGAAAGCGAGAAGAATTGCTTGTCATCCCTTTCGAGTTTCAAACATTAGCAATAAAATTATGTCTACTAGTTTCGAAGGAGATGATTCGACTATGCTATATGATAATAGTCCATGTGTGCATTAAAACATTTTAAACAAGTTTCCGTTCAATGGAGAAGAGCCAATCCAATAGATACAATGAGATAAGTACATATTCTAGCAGAGGTTTACTTAACCCAGAGGCACTTTTCAGTAATGAATCACCAAACTGACCTCTCATGACCAAAAGAAGACATCCTCCGGACTGAAACGGACATCATTCGTCCGCAAGCAGGCATCACGATTGTCCTCAAAAACTCTCCATGATTCACTTGTTAGAGTTCTGCCGTCCCCTGGAGTCTGATCACCCTGAAACAGGACATAGAGTGAAACCTTCAAATATCCACAAAAGTGGTTGAAAGCATTCAAGCAAATAACTAGTCTCGGCATTCTGCTTGTAAAGGAGTTAGTTACCAAACATAATAATACATAGAATATGCCGTATATGACCTATTACATTGAAAGGCCCAAATAGAAGGCCGAGCAACGGAAGCATATAGTCGGAGTTCATATGGAACAATGCTTGGGGATGAAAATAATTTGTTCGCCTGAAGAAGTAATAGCCGAGACATCATTAGTAACCACTAACAACTAACAGGGCCCTTTTGTGTTCACAACTCTGTGACAATGTCCTCATGTACATGCAACTGACTTTGATTGATTCAAATTTGAAAAATGTAACTTTGGAGATGAATATGCTTAACTTATACAGCTTTATAGCAATGCCGGTATTATCAGTATATCCACTCCTTTTAAGCTCTATCCAATGCCTCAAAAAACTCCTGAAAGCAATATAAACTTACCATTTTAACAAATTATACAACTTTAAAAAATTAAAGAAAATTACAATAAATATAGGGATCTCTAGGAAACATGATTGCTTGGATTTGCTTGTCATTGACCATCATAAAATAATAATGTGCAAAAAATAAAACACAAAGAATATCCACAAAAATTACCACAGGACATCAAAATAACAAAGAATAAGTCGACAAAATGAAAATTTATCTGTATTCCATTACTGATTGAAAGAAAATCTACCAGAAAGGTAAAATAATGGGACAGAATACTTATCCAAAATTAATGGGACAGAACAGGGGCAGGTTTCGTTTCTATTTAGAACTTTATGGGTAAAGATCTACTAAAGAAATGTTGGGTACTTACATCTATTCAAGCTTGCAATTTCTGGAGCAAATGGTTGACAATTGCAGCTGGAATTTTGAAGATTGGTCTGCAAGATCGAGGGCAAACTGCAAAAGTAAAAGCTAATATTATAGCGACCCATCACGCTATATAAGGTATTAAATTGCACAGTTATATTTATCACAATGAAATGATTCACATAATAACATCAGCAGGAGACTGAGAATAGTCTCACTTTGAATGACCGTGCCATTGCTGAAATATAGTGTATATTGACGTATTGTGATATAACTCAAAGGACTGGTGTATTGATAGAATTCTACTAATAGTAAAGTAATAGCACTGTCTATGGTTTGTGATGGCCTAACACTCCTCAAATTCAAACCTCATCGTGTCCATATTCCCACCATATTGAAAGCCTTCTTAAAGTTATAAGGATCTAAATCCTACCACTCTCTCTTTATAATGTGTTCCCTACAAGCCACCCTCTAGCATAACATCACTATTGTTACCACCATAAAATCCAAGAAAGAGCAAAAAGCCAAACTAATTGGTACAGTTGTCTGCTATATTCAAATTTGCAATAAATCATCATACTAGTGTGGACTCACTGGAAAACATTTTCTGGCAAACCATTTACTTTCACAGGACATACAGTTAATACTGCATACCGTGAATCATGCATCACTGGCAAACCATTTACTTTCAGCATCTAAGTAGGTCAAAAAACTCGCGTGATCTTAGAAAAGATACAGAGTCCAACCTATAACAGTAACACGCATATGAACCTAACTAAACATGAGTTTGTCTGGTTAGAAGCTCACCTGATAATTTTGGTAGGACTGAAATATCGTCCGCACTTATGTAGTAACTTTGCAGCAAACGGACAATTGCTTAGAGAGGTGCAAGTCCCTACAGTATTTGACAACACATAGGATGTCAATATCTCCAGCATGACTTCATCACGGAAGGTAATTACTCCGGATGCACTTGCACTTTCATCCTTGTAATGAATTTGGAAGTACCAATGACCAAATGGCCGCTATGTTTGCTGCTACAAAGCTGGAGACGCTGATTTAACAATACAGTAAGCAAAATTATAGATTCCTGTCCTGATACGATTATGAAAGCGTACAGGCCCGAATATCCAGGACAAAGTCACAAATGTGGAAAATTCTTACCACCTGGCAACTGATTCTGAAGTTAACATTAAGTCCAGCTCCAACATTTTCCAAACTTGATATTCCAGCAAGGTAACAGCCCTTCATCTTAAGTTAGAAACCTCTTGGCAACTTCTGAACCATGCCACTAGCTTCCTGTTGATAAATAAGTTCCAAAATCACATACTATAATGTATCTTAGCTCCACCTCTCCCGTTCTGCTACCCCTAAAAGACGATTAAACAAACTGTTGGCAAGACAAACAAAATTCTCATAAACCAACAGCTCAAGCCCCAACAACAGCACTAGTCAAACTTGGTCCCTTTTCTTGCATTGCTAATATATATATATATATATATACAAACAAATTTTAATGACCCAGGATTCATCCTGCTGACCCCATGGACCCCCACCATCCCATGGGACCAGGTGTGTACCATGCACGATTGTGCAGGTGAGGGGTGCTCTCCAAAGGTTTTTGCAGCAGGGTGGGATCGACCCTGCGACTTCTTCCGCTATGCAGCAAAGGGCAAGACATATTCGACCATTGGCACAAACTTTTGGAGGTTACTAATTTGAACGGTGTGTGCGCTAATAGTATTTATGAATAATTGGCCAGAGAATTTATGCACAAATCTATCCGCAAAATAAGCATGGCAGCATGTATATATCACCAGTTACTGCTTGTACCTTCAGATTGAAGATGCTTTCAGCAGATTGAAACTTTAAGCTCAGCTGATGCCTGGAATAATCTTTTGGAGCAGTCTATAGGGAGGTGTTGAACATGTGTCACTGTCCGCCTTGTCTGAGAGGCAACTAAGTTCTTGCTCCAAAAGAGAATAGGCTTCAGAAAATGCCTGCATGAATTAAACATTGAAAATCAAAACACCCATCACAAGGACATTCCTGAAATCATTCTATTTACAAAAGTCCTGTCAGAAAATACTGCAAGAAAAGACCATGTACTTTATGAGAAAACTTCTATAAAAATATTTAATTGCTTCTATATAAGGAGAGACTAACCTTGATACATTGATGTATGCGGAAGCAATTTCTCCCCACATTGTTTGTTGGACAAAGAGGGTCATCAATGTGAATAGGATCGATGCTACAGACAAGCATGAAGCAATTCATCAATAGACTCCCAATTGCTAAATCAAAACATTTGTCCACATTCGGAACAAACAAAGGTGGTGTTTGATAGAACTCTATAATTGAAGGGCTGTAAGAGATTAGTTAGGAAGAGGATGACCGTAAAGCATGGTGGAGAAAGATCTTACCAAGAGTCACCAACGATTAGGTAATAATTCTCTTTTGATTAGACTAGACGCGTACCCACGCTAGGCGCGGGGGTTATACGACTTGAACTACTAACATAAACTTCATGCTACAATATAACTTTTTAAGTAAAAGAAAAAAATCTAACTAGATCTAATATGATATTTAGCAATTTTAATATTCGGAAAATTAAGTAATAAATAAACTTTCATTGGAGAAAAGATAGATGTTTGCGGAAAGAAGAGAGAGAAATGGGGAGGAGAGGGGAGATAGTGGGGAAAACTGCGAGAAAAAGAACAGGGGCGAGAGAGAGAGAGAGAGAATGTGGTTAAGTGGGTGGTTAAGAAAAATTAATGAAATTACTAATCTATCCTTTCAACTACCTCATAATTTGAATAGTTACAATACATAATTTTTATTCTTATAAAGGGCATTTTCGGGATAATGAAAGTTATCCGAACTACTTTCTTTTCCCTTTTGTTATATAGCTAGATGACACAGAAATATGATACTTGATTCCTCCTTTAACATTTCTAAATACTCTGCTTTTATTCCTGCTAATCTACTTTAACCATCTCCTCAGCAGGTAGCTAGCAAGAGTCATCAACAGGCCCTAAATGGAGCAACTATTACCTGTGACCTCTTTCCCTAGTCATATACAATCCCCTTCCACGTACTGAGACGCGCATTTGGCGAGGGTCAAAGACATTCCTGAATAAGTGAACAGTGAATTATTGCAACTTGATAAATCAAAAGATATCACGAGACAGCTTAGTGAAAGATGATTTATAAGCTGCTTCCAGAATTCATGTGTGAAATAATTTGACTTACCCAAAGAAATACAGAAAATCCATCAGAAGGCTGCCAAAATTCTGCAGAGTTTTAAGAAACACATTCAGAACTTTCATAAACTTAAGATTGTAACCTCAGTTATCTTATGATATAACTAAAGGGAGTTCGAAGCTAAGTTATAAAAATTTACTTGGTTGATAGAGCGGCCAAGATGGTGCTCGTGCTGAAGAAAGCGCGTAATCAGTAATACCTGCCAATAATTGGAAATAACAGCAATTTATTTCTTGCAGCTTAAACTGGAGTTCTACTAAGCAAGTATCAGGGCATTCTAGTCATGAAATTTGCCGAAAGCAACTGTGACGAACTCACTGAATACATCCAAAATAAAAATTAAAAATTAAAACAAACTTAAGGCCTGGGAAAACTTTGGCTGCTAATGCATCTTTCAAATGTCCAAAAGAAATCCGAAGTTCATTTACTGTCCAAAGAAATAAAACAATGTTACATGTAGTCGGGAATCGCTGTAGGGCACTGGATGCTGCCAAGTTGACAGGATCATCTTTCTCTACAAACTATCCATAAAAAAATGTTTTTTTTCCCATTTTGTTTTGGGTGGGGAGGGTGGCGGCGGGTGGGGGTTGGAGATGCTTCTGTAGGGGATTGGTTTTTTCCATTCAGGTGTGCTATCCAAGTGGGTGATCTATGGACTCCTATCGAAATAATACTTTTGTTGCACAAAGTCTTTTCGTAATCAGTAATTAGTTTTCTGTGGCATACTTCTTTCAGTAGACAATAATTAGTCTTCTTTTTCATTATTATTATTACTGTTTGGATAAGTACAATTAGTCTTTTTCAATACTCGACTCAGTATCATCAAGAAGAGTCCAGACAGTTCAAAGTTCTACAGGATCTGGGCTAATTGTTTTGGTCTTAATTTATAATTTTGTAACCAAGAATGGAGCATCTAAATTTGAACTCAAACTGAAAGCAGCATCTAAAGCACACCCATTTGCCTTAAGCATAGGCCAACTGCACAGATTACAAACCAAAAGAAATTTCCTGCAGAGGTTTATCATGAATTTAGTGGAAAGAGACTGCACAGCATTAATTACCAGACAATATGAACTCAAACCGCCTGAATAGGACTGGTCAAGGCTACGATCTGCCAGAAACTGTTTCAGAAGCAAAGCAAGCGGTGTTGCAGCAGGAAATTGCTCAGTCAACTCTCGGACCTTCAACAATAAGTAAAGGATAACAATAAGATTGGATCATGATACTACATGACAGAATTGAAAATGTTATAGCTCCGCTGTATTAAATGCAAAACTCTAGTAATTGAAGCAGAAAGGAAGTTATTCTATCTTCAGAATGTTTAAATTGCCTCTCATATAAATGCACAACAAAGTTTAAACGAAGTCACAAGAGTACGGCAGACAACAATTTTTGGGGCAAGCACCAGATGTTCAAAGTTTCAAAGAGTAACTGAAAGTTAACACACAATGCATCATACAGCATGCTTTGAGTACTATGCGTAGACAACTTACAGAAATTACTACATTTGATTCGAGTCCAATAAGGTTCTGACAAATCAATATCTATCATTGAACTTTCAAGAATAATCATTCTTATCCTTTAAGTAGGACTGCAAGTCATTATTATGAAGATAAATCTCTAAAAATTCAGTTATTTCAAAAAGATCTCAAATTCCTTAGGGTTGAGTAGCTCATCCCATTCAATCTCTCATTTTCAACTGACTGGTAGTTGACATAACTACACATCAGATAAGATGACTTATCAAATAAAACTTGTAGTAACTTGGAAAGACAGTGGCCGATGTTTGGTAAACTCATGATTCAGGTTCTACCATGCTGTCTTTACATTTGCAACTTCATATTGATGTGAATTTAATATCACCCTAACGGATGATGTTGAACAGCTAAACTGGAAAAAGAGAAACTGCATTACTAGTTCTGTTGTTTGGAGTCCTGTATGAGAGGCAGACTTGAAGCTGATGTCAAGACGCACTGTTTTTGGATCCTTCTTACATTCATAATTTGTTTGACAACACCTTGGTGAAGAAGAATCTTCTGATTCGCCAACTTGAAAATCTACAAGATTACGCTCCTCACGATTGATCTGAACTGGATCCTCTTTTGGTGATTGTACACGAGACGCAGTAGATGTAATGAGATCACGCGGAACTTCAACCTCTAGCATTATAATAGGTATCTAACAGCAAAAAGTTGCCAACTTGAGAAAACAGTAATAGGACAAAGCAAAAGAAAATGCAGCAAAAGAAGAATGCGCCTCACAGCAGTATTTTCCACGGTCTTAAGTGAATCATTTTTAACCCATTCCTGATTGGCAAGATACCTAGCGGCATGCTGAACAAGGGGAAAAAATAATATCATTCACCTAACATTTGAATTGAATTATGACAATAATGTGGACATTGTTAAAAAGGACAATAATGGTAGAAGGACTAATTTACATGCTATCCAGGAAAAAGACTTCAATAAAAAAAACTTAAATGAGCAAATCCGATTAGGTTTCTCATGTAAAAAGGAACTACATATGTATAAAGAATAAGACAGTTCCTGTGTACCTGAAGGCATGTCTCTTTAATACCATTACGACCTTCCAAAATCCCAGCTTCTTTAATTGGCTCCTAGAAGATAAATATTTGTGTAAGTTTGCAAAATCTAATATCTCCAGAGAAAAGATGTGATGACAAAACAGCCACAGAACATTTTTTTTACCAGATTTCTGACTGGTGGCAGACAAACTACAAGGTCCACATCACTTGTAGGAAGAGCTAGCCCAGTCGCATTTGACCCAAAAATGTTAGTTCGTGACCGGGGCCACAAGACTTGGAGCGACCGCGTAACACGTTTGACAGCCCAATTAATGTAAGGTTTCCTGGATAAATTCTCTGAGGCAACCTACAATTCCACAACAAAGAAGCTAATTTGTCAGAATTGCCAACAGAATAACAGATATAACGTTGAGACCTAAGAACAATGTTGTATAAGACCAAAAGGCAAGAAGCTGCTGATAAAGATGAAGCAGCTTAATGTAGGCCAACCTTCTTCCAAAATGAGTCGATTTCATCATTAAGGGTGCTGTGCAGCAAAGAGAGAGACGCCTTTCGCGTGGGACAGTTCTGTTGATCAGGCGGCTGCAGAGGGAAGGCAACATCCGGCTGCATCACACAAGATTAATATATCACCCAAATTAGGCAGGAGTAAAAGCAGAACAGTAACTTTTCATTCCTATTATCTTTCAGGCAATATGGCTACTAAGAAAACTGGACATGAAGCCCAGAAAGACCCGAAAGGTCCATCGATCCAGGTCTCTCTAGACATATTGATCTGCTCTGGCCCGAAACGCCTAACACAGTTTTCAAATAGGAAGTACCATAAGAATTTAATATACTTACATGTTCCTGATCACGTGCAAGCTGTGGTATCGCAATAAGATGATCCTGCAGCAAAGTCCCAGGTATGGGCTGAATCATCGAATGGGTTGAAAGGTTGTTAGCTCTCCAAGAAGGCAGAACAACCTCAGCACCATCCATGCGGACACAACCTTCCTCCAAATTACTATTACCATTGTCATGGTGCCAGCCTCTAACACCCCAGTGCCTTGGGCTGGAACTACCGGATCTAACAGTCGGGAAACCCCTATGCTTTCTCGAGTCCCCTACAGGAGAGGGTGGAGGTGGACGCGGGGCCCTTGGGACACATAGAACAACGGGTGATGGTGGCCGTTTTATTCGAGGTTTTTCTCGCCTAGTTGGAGGAATACAAGGGCTTTTCAGATCATGACCTCTCTTCAACCTTTCCCTTGAAATATTGGGAATGATGATTGGCCGTAAAACAGGGTAAGGAAGAGAATCTCCAGTCTTTCCATCAACATCAGCAGTTATATTAGCCAAAGATCCTGATGCTTCCTCATCACCTGCGGAATCAGCCAGGCCAGCTACTTCACTCCCTGCCATAACATAACCAAGAGCCTGGTGCCCTGAACTAAGAGGATCAAAAGGAGAACAAAAGGGAGCAGCAGTTGGTGAAGCAAGACCATTTGTACTGTACGAAGAAGAGAACGCAACCATATCATCGACAGCTCGATTCATATCGGCTTCCTGCCAAGTCCAGAAGCTATCATCAGAACTAAGGGATGGAGGCCGAGAATATCCCGTACCTGGGTGATCGGAAGGGTTCCAGTACATTATACCCCCACCAAAGTATTGATTATAATCAAACCCTGATACTCCATGCACCTCAAATTCTTCTTCTGATATCCACTGGCCATCACATTCATCCACTAGATCATGCATATTCATCAATTCAGGCTTATCCAAGAAATCCCCAGTATACTTCTTCTCATCGTTATTTGACGTAACATTAAGGTGCAAGCTATGAGATGAGAAACCCTGGTGAAATGGAGTCTGCCTTCTCGGGATGAACCCAGAGTCATAACCACATGCAATTGAGGAAGCTAGACTGCATGAACCTCTGACCACTGGGGGCCAATCTAAGCTCATTGGAAGAGGCCGAGTCAAAATTTGTTTGCAACCATTTTCCATTGGAGGATTCCTTGTTTGATGAATTGTTGGCAGAAAGGGTTGGTGGAAGTGGTTCTGCCAATTTCGGCCTACATCAAGATGTAATCTGTCTGTAGCAGGTGGAAGATGTGAACTTGGAGAAGGGGAATAAGAAGCCACACTAGGCCATTCCTGTGATTGGGACGCTGAAGAGCCATCACGTTCAGGTTGATCACCAAAGTTAACTCTCTCCTCTCCTTTGGTTACTCCGCCTTTTAGATCAAAAACTCTTCCCTTTTGCCTAGGATGAGCTGATTTTGGATCACTTCTGCTCAAGTTTTTAAGTTCCTGAACACTAGTGTCTTCACTGTTCAAGACAGCACCAATCTCTGGAGAGCAATTGCTGGGTGTAACTTCCTTAAAAGTTAATTTACAGCATGAAGATTCTAAACAAGAAGGCATACCATTTTTTGGGGAAGCATCACAAGGCTGGGAACATTCTGACATGGTACAGCTCAACTCATCAGCGTTATCAACAGATAGATCTCCTTTACTGCATTCAGAGGCTGCATCATCCCCAATAAGTCGAAAAGAACAATTCGATGCAACAACATATTTTCCCTTCTGAGCATCTCTAGGAGTACTAGGTAAACTCATCTTATCAAGCCCCTGAACCAATTCTGCTGTCTCATCTTGAGAGATACAAGAAGATGACACAGCTCCCAAAGATGAATACTCAAAGTCTTTAACTTCCTTTGCAATGTTAAGGACAGAGTTTCTGTTCTTACGTTTTCCTTTCTTGTTCTTCTTGGCAGAATCCGGAACTTTCTTAGCGACAAATCCTCTGATAGTTTCCTGAACAAAGCTACTAGTTAAAGACTGCAGCAATAACCAGTGCTTGATGTAACAAAACAAAGAAAATTGATGCAACCATATCGACCGCTGATGATGATGTCTCCCCATGAATATTTTTCCCTCGCACCTTTGTGGCCTCCGTCAAGGTAACCTCAATAGGAGAAGAGGTCCCACTGATTTCCTGAAAAATAATCAAAAACCGAGTTAAACATCAGCATGTCCAAATATGCCTCAATTGGGGGGAAAATCCAACAAATGTTTCTGAAGCAGCAATAATACCTCATGAGATATGCTACTCGGACTCGGAGAAAGATCCTGACACGAATTTGCACTGGGATTTACCCTTTTGAAATTATGGGACTTTGCCTTCTTCCGGCGAGAAGTTGACCCTGACTTTTCTTTAACTTTATTAGGCAATGAACTACAATTTTTTTGCTCTCCCAGAAGTTCAAGTTTAGTGTACTCAAGAAAAATAACCATCAGAAATCCTCTGAGTTTCCTATGTAGACAATCAGCTAGGGTGCCAAGAGAGCCCAAAGTGCTAAAAAATTGCAACTCAGGGTCAAAATTGTCATGAAAGCTAGATAGCATCGTTGTAATTACACTCTGAAGCACAAACAAACGGTTAAAGTGATCAGCTAAACTCTTCTGAGGAACAACGTCCCTTGAAATGGTTGAGACAAACCCTGCGTCAAAGAGAAGGTCTTTCATATTTTGTTTCGATGACGCTTTCTGGTCATACTTTAGAGAATGCTCAAATCCCCCACTGAAAGCCCACAACTTATCTTCAGAGGTTTTACTTGCCTCGCTCAGAATTTCCATAATCTGAAAAATTGTAATGATCCGACAATTAGTCCACATCTTAAAGCTTTTTTAACTTTCAAGCAGACGAAGCTCATCGTGGACAAGCACAGTAAAATATCTATGTGAAGCAAAACTTGATTCATTAAAACAGACATCGATAGACTCCACAAGGTTAAAGGAAAATGGAAGTCCTGCAGATAGAACTAAATCCACTAAATTCTTCTCATGTTAGGCTACAACATGCTTGTCAATATTCCAAACAACACATAGAAAGCAGGATTTCCGTTCAAAATCCAACTATTTTCTCAAACAGAGATTGATATTTGTTTTAATGCTGTGCCTCTCTTGATTACCTCAGACTATTGCACTCGACAAGTAAAAGAGCATAATTGATTATTAAAGAGGAACCAGTTAAATCGCTACAATGTTTGCATTGGCGTAGATTCCGCACATCAAACGTCGGAGAAGTTGGTGAGATATTCTTCACCATGAATTGCAAGATCAAAGCACCATCAGAGAAAGGAAAAAAACAACGGTGGTAACCTTACTTAGATATGAAGATGAAAGAAAATATACAGACATCAAAGTTTCAGGTGACATCTATCAAGTCCTGAATAATATAGTGCATTTGAAAAAAATTAGCAATATACCAACAATTCACTCCTGATTTGTCTCTTAAAAAATGCGCTTTCAGGATTCACCACTAGCAAAAAGCACCATTGATTCTCTTAACATCTCCTTGAACATTTCTAGTTCACTATGTACCTGAAGTGCCTTGTTACAGTTTGAACCTCAAACAAAAATTTATTTAGTCTAAGTTCCTTCAGCTATATCTCCACAGTGATGATAAGGTTCAAGGAATATACACCATCAATAAAGGAAAATTTACCAAAATGGTCTGGTTTTGATTTGCTTTATTGTAATATGCTTTATTGTAATAAACTAGGAACAACCACCATATAGCACATTGGATGTTATTAATCTTCTTTATAATTATTAACCAGCAAAATCACTAGTAACAAATAAATATGTTCAACTTTATATAGGATTAACCAAGTCCAGGAGACACGATCATAAAATCCAGGTAGGTCAACATTTACAACATCCTTCCTTTGCAGAGAGCCTGTTGCTATAGAACAACTTCACTGTATACAGCCCTTACTACTTGCAAAATGTTTTGCTTGTTGCATTTCAGTAGTAAAAAACAAGGTGGACAATCTAAATACACTGTCCAACTCTCAAGAAGAAGTCACCAACTCCAGCAGATGCAAGACCTTTCCATATCACTATCTTAAAAAACTCATAAAATTTTACCTCCACAGACCAAGAAGCATAGATAAAGAAAACAATTGATCTATCTTAGCAATTAATTATCAAATAAAGCGAATAATTAATCTAGCTAGAATTTCTAACCTAAGTCTTGTTTATCTTATTCAAGCAAGTTCTCCTACTCCCCTTAGAAATAGAAGATTTAAACTTTTATATAGAAGCACAAACGGAATGGAAATTCATTTATAGTTATGCATGAATAAGGTAGCATTTGGTAATGGAGTGGAGTTAATATTTATGTATATATTTAAGTTGGGTTATAATGATGGTTATAAAGAAGTATGTGTGAGAATTTATTTAAATTGAAGAAGCAGATAAAATAGTAAATGATAGTGTTTGTTGAATTGAGGAAAAAGTTCCAACCAATCAGGAAGAAAAAGTCCTAACTAAAATTTTTACTACTTAAACAAGAAAAGCAAAAGTTCTAACCAATCAGGGGGGAAAAAATTAGGGTCAACAAGCGGGCTAAATTTCAGACAAACTAAATTCTCCACAAAAGATTTTACAATTAGTGGCTACTGAAAAGCATTACCAGAAACGTCATGCATGTCGGTAATGATCTTTGGGACAGATTCCCCTATGCTAATACACAACAGCAAAAAAGCCTCAAAATCCATATATATCCTCCTATAAATCTAACATTATCCTTAAGCAAATGAAATCCTTGTCCTCTCTGTAAGCAAATGTAGTTTTGGGTTTAGGCAACATATAGACCAAAAATAAATTCAAACTTAAAAACTAAGCGAAACCTTCTTTTCCCCCTGCTTACTAAAAGGAATCTCCTATGACTAATATCTGTCATAGATAGCAAATGCAAGCTCAACAAAAAACTTATCTAATTTACAACATCAGACTGAACCACATTTCTGTTTAAGCCTATATGTGCCACTTCCATACCAAATATGCTCAAGATATTTTGACTTGGATCCATATCAATGTCTCACCTGGACCATAGCTTCAGCTACTAGCTCATGGCGTGTTACATCATTACCAGACTTGGGCACATCATCTCAAAACAGATCTCCAAAGCACTCCTAAACCATCAACTGATGTTTGTGTCTGCAATACTCCTCCAAATAATATGTAGATAGTGCTAGAATCTAAATTCAACTCTACAATACAGGTGGAACTAATTAACCATTGCCACCCCACTCTCCCTATGTCTGCAAAGCAACCCAATTCAGGAAGGACATCCCGTTTCCCATGTTTATTTACTTCCTGTTAAAACTCAGGCCAAGGAGAAAATGCTTTGTGGAACGGAAGTTTCATCGACACTGCCCGCAGGTGACACGGGTGCTAGACACTAGAACATAAACATGAAAACTATGAGTCAAGTGCAACTGCAGAGTTGAGACAAATGAGAGAAGCCTAATGCTGATAGCTCATGGACCATTTCACATCCAAAGCAAGTTAGGAAGTTCCCGAAACGTACCAAATTCTTTGCAGATTTACCCATCACTGCAGCTGACACCTTCCTTCTTGTTTCATCGTCCAAATTCCGCCACCAGTTCAAGCAGCCCTTCTTCCTCCAGAACACGTTTGCCGAAGCACTTGCCATGCCGACCTTCTCCTTCAATTTCACCCCTCTCTTTTTGCCACTGTTACAACTCAACCACGCCAATCTCAAAGCCACTTCTAACCGATTAGCCACGAAGGCGGAAATGCTATAATAGCCCTTGGCCTTCAACCACCCCAATTCCACCCAATCCTCCCCCAACTCCGCGACCTCGCCCCTCAAGAACTCTCCCTTAGAAACCCCGTCCATCGTCTCCACAAACAAATCGAAATCCCGAACCAGCTCTTCGCCAACAGTAACGGAGTCGAGGCAATTCAGGGAAACAGAGCACTCCTTGACATTGTCACCTTCGTTGGAGCTGAACAGGCGAGCCGACTCGAAGATGAGCCGAGAGGGAGCATCCGACTCGGCCACGCGGGAGAGGAGGCCGCGGGACCGGCGGCAGCAGAGGCTGGGCAGGTTGTCGGGGGAAGGGAGGTCGGGGAGGATGATGAAGGTGCAGTGGCCGCGGGGGTCGACGTGGCCGAGCATCTGGACGAGGATGCGGACGAAGCCGGGATCGACGGCGGTGAGGTGGGACTGGCGCTGGTGTGGGGTGAGGGAGGAGAACCATTTGAGGATGGAGGCTCTAGGGTTAGGGTTGGGGTTGGGGGTGGGGTTGGAGGTGTAGAGGGAGATGTGGGAGGTGAGGGAATCGATCAGCTGGTTCTTCTGAGACATGAGGAGAGGGCTCGGCTGCTTCAGAGATGACAGGGGCTTCCCGGGGAAATTCGACTTTTGTTTGGACATTTCTGCAAATAAAGAGAGAAAGAGCTCCTCCTTGTCTTCCAGGGCGCTAATATATGTAGAGAGAGAGCGCGAGACGGGAGAGAGAGAGAGAGAGGGAATCTCTGTTTGGGCCCTAACTATTTGGTAACTGTTAGTCATTCACTCGGGGTGTAATACCAAATAAAAAGTGTCTAAAAGTATAGAACTAACTCACACTTATAATCACAGTTATAAGTATTTTGATTTATTCTTATTCATATAAAATAAATGAATAATACTCATTAAATATTTTCTCCTATTGCGGTTAACTGCCGACTCTTTTCTCTCTAGCGGGTAATTTTTCAATCTTTTTCCCTTCAAAAATTGACAGTTTCCTAGTAAGTATTCTCTTTTTTCGGTATGTATTCTTGAATCTAAAAGTTTAATGAGTCTCAACTAATTTAATTCGACTCAATCGCCCTACTAGTAAGTTAAGTTGTCCTTTTTTTTTTAGTTAAGAGTGACCAATGAATCGAACACAATGACATAAAAATTTATAATAACTAATCACGAGCATCGAACATCTTAATTATCAGGTAAGGCGTGAGCCAATACACTACATTCTCTTTGGTGAGATTAAATTGCTTTAATCATGAAGTTTTGTCTAATTAGCGACGATCGAATCTGAAATATCAACCGATATTATCTACTTCTTTTTCCCCATGCAATAAGCCTTTTTTTCCAATTGGACAAGAGTCTATGATAAATCAAGCACACAATAAATGAAAAAACAAGGTCAATTAATAGCAGCTTTGCATGAGTTTATGAGGGTTGATTAATTTCCCATTTGTACACAAAAATTCCAATGGTTCACATTAAGTATCATCTCTCACTAATACGATAATACCTTGATGAATAATGCAATGTCTATCGACGATTCATATTTAACGATGAATAATGGCTGACCATACGCCACCTCACACCAGAACGAGGCCTACGACAAAGTGACCCTTTGTCGCTCTATCCGTTCATTCTATGCGTATGACCACTTTATTTGAGAAGTTAAACTTTTGCGGAAGAGAAGGGTTGTACTGTAAGTTTTGAACGGAGACGCCTAGCTATGGTCGCCTGTTTTTTGCCATTGGCAGTTTCCTTTTCCTCAAAGGCTATGCAAGGAACTTCTTGAATTGACCTGTCTTGGGCATTAATACAAACTAGAAAGAGAGACTTGATGGGAAATGCATTACCAGCAATTTTAATTGCCAGGAATCTACCAAATGCCTAGTAAGTGAATAGATAGTGGAACTCACTCCTCATGTATGTCCATGCTTTTTATTTAATTTTTAAACGTGAATAGTAGCTTAACTCAATAGTTTATAGATTTATTCATGTTATCATGTATGATTATTTTTTCTTTTTATTTCAAGGAGAGTGTTTTTAATGTTTTGAATAGATTTACTTTTGACTATAAAGCTTATTGTTTTGCACTTAAAATGAGAGGTACAAACAAGATTTGAAATTTTGCAAATAATACTAAGTAAGGAAGACATGATGCATTTTAAGAAAATAAAGTCCGCATTTTATAAATATATGAAAACAAATTAACAAAAAAAATAATTTTCATCATTGGGTCTTCTCATATGGATGAAAGGTTATTAAAATTTTGAAAAATTAATTACATTCATGAAATTCATCGATCTATAAATTTTTTAAATTTTACCCTGAAAAATCACAACGTTTACTTCCGCTTTCCTGATCTTCCAATCTATTAATTGGGCCGTCAAAATTACTGACGTGGTCGTTAACGATGTTGATGTGGCCGACGGTTACCTATATGGATAGCATGCCATAAACTTTTCAACCTAAAAAATCAAATAGTTTGCATTTTTCCCACATCTACCAAAATATCAATAATTTTTCCCTCATCTACCAAAATATCGATAACTTTGAAAAATCACACTAGTTTGCCTATGTTCCCTCATCTATCAAAATGTGACTTTTTTGGATGATTATAAGTTTGAATTATGGACTTACATATATGTATGTTGATTTGAATATTAAAAGAATTTTGAATAGAAAAAAAGTGTTACAACAGTTACAACTTTGTCATTTGCAAATTAAAAGAATATCTATATCTGTTATCACAGTAAGTAATATAGGAACTTAAACATATTATACTGCAAAGACAATAATCATGCCAAAATAACAATTCCAACAGAACTTATGCACACCGATATCTATAAAATTTTAGCATGGTTGAACTTGTTGGACACCGAGACCAATGACTTTAGCATGGTTCAACCTATTTTGGCATGGTTCATATAAATATACATTTCTAGGACTATTGTTATTAAATTTTGATAGTGCAGATATGATGAAAATGCTAAAGATAGAAATTCATTATATCTGCATTATCAAAATTTAATGCCCAAAAAATTGAAAAATCCTAAAATGCTAAAATGTTTATGTGTGAGAAAAAAATATATCGTTGAAGAACTCACCTTAAAAAATTTAACTGTGGATGTATCTAAAATTAAACTACGTGCACACAAGAAAATAATAATTAGTCCCAAAGATCCATATTTATATGTTTTAAAAATAAAAATAAAATTTATTTTCTAAAAAATTAAAAAATCCTAGAAAATAACAATCGGTTCCACAAATCTATATTTATTTATTTTCAAAATTTTAAAATAAAAAATAAAGAAAACTTAGAAAATCGGTAAGATAGTGAACAGTTCCACAAATCTTTATCTATATATTCCTAAAAATTCAAATTTTTGTTATTTAGAAAAAGCTCAAAAGATCGAGAAAATTTTTAAACGAAGCGTTTGGGACCATCTGGCTCAGCACACCTTTATCCAGCTTTCATATATATACAGATAGAAATTTAGACATATTATACATATTATACTGCAAAGACAATAATCATGATAAAATAACCAATCCAACAGAACTCGTTTCCAACAAATTGAACCATGCTAAAATTTTACAGATGTTGCTGTGCATAAGTTCTATTGGAATGGTTATTTTGGCATGGTTATTGTTTGTACAGTATAATATATATGTTTAAATCCCTATATTACTTAATGTGATAACAAATATGGATATTTTTTGAATTTGTATATGTTCTAACACTTCTTTTCTATTAAGAATTATTTTAACATTCAAATCAACATACATATATGGAAGTTCATAATTCAAACTTATAATCATTCAAAGAAGTCATATTTTTAGTAGATTTGATCCTTTAAAGAAGCCATATTTTGGTAGATGATGGAACATAAGCAAACTATGTGATTTTATTGATATTTTGGTAAATGAGGAAAAAGTTATTGATATTTTGTTAGATGAGGAAAAAACAAACTATGTAATTTTTTAACTTAAAAAGTTTGTGGCATGCCATGCACGTAGGCAACCGTATGCCACATCAGCACCGTCAACGACCACATCAATAGTTTTGACAGTCCAATTAACAAATTGGTAGATCAGGAAAACAGAGATAAACGTTGGGATTTTTTCATGCCAAAATTCAAAAAATTGATATATCGGAGAATTTCATGAAAGTAATTGATTTTTCAAACTATTTTCACTCAAAAAAAGTTATGTGTGTAATTAGTATAATTCCTTAAGGAAGATACAGTATAGACGAAGAAAGTAAAATGCATGGCGTCAAATCCTATAGCGATAGGGAAAAATGTGAAAAATTTGTATAGCATATAGGCGAATAATGTGAAATTGCATCCTTTAAGGAATAGACAACTTGTCCAACCATAATAATGATTGGGTCATTTGACTCGGTGGGTCCATTGGGTTAGAGCACTAACTTGTTGGACCAAGTTTAAATATTGGAAAAAAGAAAGAAATTTAAAAAGAAAAATATGTGTATATCTAGTACTTCTATTACTGGAATTTTTTTGATATTTCTAAATAAAAGTTGGTGAAAAAATATTTTTTGGACATAAGTGATTAGACTATAATGTTCATCTATAAAGATCATATCATTTGGCATAACGAGCTAATCAAATTACGTGATACCTTATTTGGGATCGGATTTGAAATTACTAAAACAAAGGGAAAAATTAAAGAAAAATCAAATTATAAAAATGTAAAAATTAAAAAAAAAAGAAAGAAAGAAAGAGGAGACGAGTGGGATCTCGGTCGAACAGACTAGAATTAATATTCGCCTCTTCAAATGAACATATTAGAATTATATACAACACAGTATAATAATAATGTAATAATATAATAAAATATAATATGATATCGTTTTGATTATGCTTTTGTAATACAAATTTAAAATTTTTTCATAGCAAGTAATAATTAATTTTTTCAAAAGTTATTTTAATAGATGGAATATAAGTTCAAGATTATTTTGATGGATAAAATTCTTTGAAGAGTACAAACTAGTGTTTCGCCAAAATTTCAAGGACTATTTTGCCAGTTTACTCTAATTTTTAAGTCAAAAAAAGAAAAATGTGTCAGTTCTTTGAATTTATAAGAAAAGACACAATCTTAAATAATCATTTTGGGATAGCAAATAATTGAAAAAAAATTATCTAAGGTACTTATTCCAAAAATAATTATTTCCTCCACAATAATTACAACTAGCTACTACTCCCACGCGTAGCACTTAATTGTTATTTATTAAGAAAAAGTATATTTTATTATTTAACTCGATCATTAAAAAGTATCTGCTCTTATTATTATTTATATTTCTCAACTACAGTTGTTATTGTTATTATTATTATTATTATTATTATTATTATTGTTATCCTCCTCCTCCTCTAAAGTTATTATTTGGCAACATCATGGTTAATTTTGTTGTTATAGTTGTTATGAAAGTATTTGATTTATAATAATAATAATTATTATTTTATCTCCAATTATTATTGTTCTTATTGTTTTTGTCCCAGCTATCATCCCATTTGGTTTATTATTAGTTTTGTCCCTAGCAAAGCCAATGGATTGGTGAATAATAATAATTATTATTGTTCTTGTCCCAAGAATTATTTTATTTAGTTTATTATCCCTAACAATTCCCATTTGATGAATTTATGAATAATTATTATTGTTCTTGCCCCAGCAGTAATCCCATTTGGTTTATTATAAATTTTATCCCTAACAATTATCCCATTTGCTGAACTGGTAAATTTAGTGAATTTAGTGAAAGTTAATAATTTTTATTACTATTTTGGTCCAAAACAACAACTGCAACAATAAAATTAATAATAACAATTATTATCATCATCCCTAACAATTATCCCATTTGGTGAATATTTGTTATTGTTATTATTGTTCTTGGCCCAGCAATTATCCCATTTGGTTTATTTAAAATTTTGTTCCTAGCAATCATCCCATTTGGTGAAATGGTGAACTTAGCGAATTTAATGAAAGCTATCATTATTATTTTTTCCCCCATTATTATTATTACTATTAGTTTATTATAAATTTTTTCCCTAGAAATTATCTCATTTATCGTATACCCTCAATAGAATCGCCTACGACGAAAGGCAAAATGCAAAATTCTCGTACAACGATCTCTCAAGCAAATGGCTTGACGCTTCCTGCGACCAGTGGCCTACCACCGTCACCACCACATCAAGCGGCAGAACCACCAGCTGGACAGGTACATTCTCGACTGCCTGTAAAGCCTGTTGAAGAGCATAAGAATTTCTAATTAGATTCCGCAGCTGCAGACTTCGTTGTCACCATTGCCGGGCAATATTTCTTGGTGTTGATATCTCACCTTTCAGGAACTAGTACTTCTTATGTCTCCTCTGCAGCCACCGGGAATTTTCTGAAGAGTTAGGACAATAACAAAGCATACCCATAACTGGATATGTGTTTGCTACAATAAGATTGATAAGTAACACTTCCCTAAGTTTGGACATGTCGACATATTCCGGAAAATTGTTTGATTGCATGTTTATATAGGGTGTTCATAAAGGTATAACAAACAAATGTTTGATTGCATGTCAATGTTGAAAAATTTTGGTAAGTTAATCTACAGGTATATGACAGAAACAAATTACCACGAACTATTAAAGAGGATGTAGTGCAATAGCGTATGCTCTCGCCTGATAACCGAGAGGTTTCGGGTTCGATAATTGATGAGATTATTCGTGTCCCTTAATTAGTTATTAAGATTTATATTTAACTGTACTGCCCCGTGAGCCTATGTTGTAACAAAAAAAAAACAGACTAAAATATTTAAAATTAAACATTTTACATGAAGAGGATAGACCATGGATATTTGGTTATGTGCAGAACACATTGGAATAGCTTCGGCTGTGATGGCCGACCTATGGGGCATACTTACAGGCCTTGAACAAGCTTGGAGGCAAGAGTATCGCGACATATCGAATTGGAGCTGGAATTAGAATTGGTCCACAACCTCATACTTGGTCAGGACTCGTGTACATCTCAGTTATCCATATTGGTCGATCCTATTTAAGAAATCTTGGCTAGAGATTGGAGTATTTGAGCGAATCATACCTTCCGAGAAGGGAATGTTTGCGTAGATAGGCAAGCAAGAAGAGCTCCACCAAAAGAACTTGTCAACCTCCTTACTCAGGAAAAAAAAAAAATTTTGTCAACCTCCTGTAGTGATGCATTTATAGGGTTGCTCTACGCCAAGTGTACCTTCAACGACACTTGTAAAGGCATCAACTATTGATGGCATCGTCTCAATCCAGATTACTTAGAAAGTAAAATTAGAAAACGATCCATTGATGAGATGACATGATAAGTGTCTCCGCTGAGTAAGATCCAAAGCAACGGACATTATCTCGTAGATCGCGTGACGGTGTTAGATAGGAACAAATTTGGAGAAGCACCCCAAAAATCCATCATAACAAGCATGTAATAATTGCAAGGGGTACCTTCTCCATGTGAGAATGAATAAGCAAAAAAATATATATATCATTTCCGTTCTCTAATAGGAAAAATGCCCTTGCTGTAATAATTTCCGCTAGTGGATTACTGTGCCCCGTTATTTCACATTCTCCTATCCACAATTAAATCCACGAGACTCATTCGTCGTAAAAAAAAAAATCGATTAGTATTGCAATAAATTATATTAAATATAATAATTTTTTTTTAATGAAGAGGTATTGCGATTTCCAATTCTTTTGGCTTGGAACTGGAGATACATTTCATTTGAAAGGACAGAAAAGAGAGAGAGAGAGAAGTGAGGGAAAGAGGAAAAGAGGGAAAATGGGGTAATTGTCTTTGTTGAAATTACAATCACACCCTTAATCTAATAGCTTTTATAAATTGACATATGTCTTGTATGGGCATTTCGGGAAACTAACAGTGTGTTTGGTTTTAGAGTTGAGTTTTGATTTTAATTGGGTTGTAATAATTGTATTGTTGAATTATGAAAAAAAAATGTGAAAAAGTAATAAATAGTTGAAAAAATTTAGTATTAAAAATTGAATTGAGTATAATGGAGTTGTATGTGAGTTTATGTATGAGGCTCACTTTTTTTACTTTGAAGAATTTATTTTTGTTGTATAGTGAATAGAGTTAAAGTTAGAATTAAAATTTTAAAATTTAATTGCGAAACCAAACGGAGCGTAAATGTTACACTAAGGGTATCCTTCTCTCTTTATAATAGTTTAGATACCGCATGGGATAATCTTTGAATTTTGTATCAAACGTGATGCAATCTTTAAAAATTATATCTATTTCTATCCCTTTTTCTTGAAAATTCATCAGTCTCAGTAATCCTCCTCCTATGCAGGATCATTTGTGTTGTTTCCAGCACTTCCATCATAAACTTTCAATCTCCTATCCTTGTTCCCAAATAATTCACTCGATAATTTACATTGCAAAACTTCCGGTTTAAGTATGTTGATCCACTTGAAGTCCGCTCATAACTGTAGAACTCGGGATGTATCCTCTATGCAACAAAATTAGGGAAGGGTAAAAAAACAACTTGATGCATATATGTCGGAATTTATACTGCCCCATAAACACCTCGAAAATTAGGGAAGGGTAAAAAAGCAACTTGATGTATTTATCTCAATCTGTCTTCAATGATCCGTAATAGTCCCCGTATTAGTTTGTGATAGATCAGACTAACTTGTCCCAATTTTCGGTACCGAATATGGCGTAAGCATCAAAATGACAATTCCTAATTTAACATCAAAGTGCATCTACTATTGATTTTGTAGTTATTAACCAACATCTTTTCCTCTTATAAAAGAAGTAGAAACATTGACATATGTGATTTCGAGCTAGTCAATCATCATACAAATGATATACTTACCAGGCCCTGGTCGATATCCTAAAACTTCCAAAATACTCCGCAAGTAGACTATTTAGAATATAATGTCCAATTAGAGCTTGGATTGGAATCTCCAAACCTGCTGGTCTACCCCTCATTTAACCAATTTCATGCTTCGTGCATTATGCATTCTTTGTTACCCGTGGGCTGAAGAGGTGTTAAATATAGTTGACTTTACTAGTCTTCATCATTAGTCTTAATCTTAATTAAGCTTTTAAAATAGCTGGCAAGGTATCTGGAGGACATCGAGTGAGACCAGCAAACAACCTCAAGGTTATCCAACACCAAGTGCAGGCAATGAAATTCTCTTTACAAATTTTTCTAATAAAATCACATAGGTGTCGTTGAAATTTTGTTGGCCGTATTAACAGCACTAAAACCTAAATCACATCATCTATACATCAAAAATATTTTAGGCAATTTCTCACAACGCAGATGAATAACTTTTAGTAGATGTACAAAATTGAGGTGGTGTTTGGTTTCATAGTAGGATTTTAGAATTGTGATTTTGATTTTGATTTTGAGTGGTATAAATGGGGCCCACCCTTTGACTTTGTAAGAGTTATGTTGTTTTGTTGTGGGAAAAAGTAATATAAATGGGACCCACTCTTTGACTTTGTATGAGTTATTTTGTTTTGTAGTGGGTAGAATTAAGTTAGAATTGTGATTCTAAAATACAACTCTGAAACCAAACAGAGCCTCAAACATTCTAGTTAGAAATGGTTATATGGGATATAAGTCCCCAACTGGAGTTCCTGTCATGGTTGCAAATTGCAGTTAGCTGACACACTCATCGGAACCTAACTCTGTTACCCATATGGTTCCCTTTACTATGAATTTCATATAAAAAATGGCATGACCCATGGAGATTAATTGGTTGGCCGTATGCATCAGTTCTACTGGTTCAACAATTAACTTGAATGTACAACGAAAGACTAGCTTACTTGCCAACGCCATGAAGCTGTGCTACATCGCATTCATCCGGCCATCATCGAGGTATTCTTGAGACATACACTTTTAATCATGCAGGATCTTTTCGTTTGTAAGCCCAACGTTTTTATAATCTCCTCTATTCTCTCCTCTGGAGCATCTGTAGAAGCTTTTGCATTTGGAAACTCGCTGAAAAGTTTTTCTAAAATTTTTCCAGTCAGTCGGCCAATTTTCACACCAAGTCAGCCCATGAAAATCACTGACACCCAAAGTCAAGGATCTGTGACCTAGACATCCAAATTAATGCATGTTACTAATTAATCCTAGGACTCGGGAGTGCTTTCCAAGTGATCTTAATTAATCTAATCATTTTTAACCTGAATAGACCACCAACTTTTCAGGATATTTAAAAAAACTGAGTGATGAATATTGAAGGAAGGGAAAGATCTTCTCACTTGTACATCATTTTAGATTGTCTCATCATAAAGATTTGTTTTAAATTGCTCTAACTGACATCCGTTCAATGCCTTTAACTCTATCCTTTTATTTAATCTAGATCAATAATCTACATATCTATATCTATATATAGTATTTATTCTAAAGAAATGATGTCATAATTATCATTATCCTTATCATAAATTAAAGAGTAAATAAGCAATTTAGTCCCAGACTTTCGCAGGTAACGTCAATTAGATCCCTGACTTATTTTTTGCATCAATTTAGTCCTTGAATTTGTCGATTTGCATCAATTTGACCCCCCCTACTTTTCCAATTTACATCAAACAGATCCTTTTTACATCAATTACATCATCCACTGAATGAAATTACATCAATTACATCCTTTACTAAATAAGTTGAGTCCTTTATGATGCAATATACATCAAGAAGGTCCTTCGTGGTACATCAATTAGCTCCTTCCGTCAAAATTCGTCTGACAGTGTTAACTAAGAAGTATGTTACATCGTTAACATCCCCACTTTCCTTTTTTTATATAATAGAAAATTAAAAAAAAAAACAGTGGGGGCCGGTAGAAGCTCCCTTGCCGGCGACCTCGCCCTAGGGGGAGGTCAACATAAAAGTACAGTACCCAACAAACAGGTTGCCGGCGGGGGAGACCCCACCAAAGCTCTCCCCTCTGTTCCCTCTTATTTTCCTCTATTTCGAAAACTAGAGGGAACAAGGGCCAGCTTCGGTGGGGGCTCCCTTCAATTTTTTTTTTTAAAAGATGTCGAAACGATGTTATTTTGAGTGATGGATTCATACAACGTCATTTCAACCTTTTTTAAAATGACAAAACGACGTTGTTTTGGGTCAATCCCTCAAAATGACAACATTTTTTCATCTTTCTAAAATCCCGTTTTTCATTTTTTTCTTATTTTTCTCTATGATATAGGAATAAAGGAAAATTAAAAAAAAAACAAAGAAATGACTTAAACAATGTAACATGCTCCACAGTTAACGTCATATTTAACACCATGATGACGGAAGGACCTAATTGATGTACCAAAAGAAGCTCTTTAGGGTTTTTACCTAAAATGACCAATGGTTTGTCCGTTTTGTCAAATTTATCATATGCTTTTTTTTTGTCAAATCTATCACATAGTTTACTTTTTGCATCAAATCTATTTCGGCGTTATCTTTTCCGTTAACATCTAACGGCCGTGCTGACGTGGTACGTGGAGAGATAGTGGGCCACACTTGCCACGTAGGTGCCACGTCAGCACGGCCGTTAGATGTCGACGGAAAAGATAACGCCGGGATAGATTTGATGCAAAAAGTAAACCATGGGATAAATTTGACAAAAAAAAGAGTATAGGATAGATTTGACAAAACGGACAAACCATGGGCCATTTTAGGTAAATACTCCTTGTGTATTTTGTGTAAAAAAGGACACAATTGATGTAGCAATAACTTAATTAATGTAATTTATTTTAGTGGAGAATGTAATTGTTGTAATTTCCTTCAATGGATGATGTAATTAATGTACAAGGACGAAATTGATGCAAATTGAAAAATTCAAGGAACAAATCGATGTAAAAAATAAATCAGGGACCCGATTGACGTAACTTGCGAAAGTCAAAGACCAAATTGCCTATTTACTCTAAATTAAACTAACATAAAACTTCTTTCACAATTTTGAAGAGTCAAAAAAAGGATCACGATCTGGCCGTGTAAGATATTAATGCTCCGTTTGGTTTCATAATGAGATTTTAAAATTTTAACTCTAAGTTTAACTCTACTTACTACACAACAAAAATCAACTCTTCAAAGTCAAAAAAGTGGGCCCCATACACAAACCCGCATACAACTCTATCATACTCAATTCAATTTTTAATACTCAATTCTCTCAACTATTCATTACTTTTTTTTACACTTTTTCTTATAATTCAACAATACAATCATTACAACCCAATTAAAATCAAAATTCAACTCAACTCAACTCTACTTAGAGTTGAGTTTTGATTTTAATTGGTTTGTAATGATTGTGTCGTTGAATTATAAGAAAAAGTGTGAAAAAGTAATGAATAGTTGATAAAAAGTAATAATTGTGTTGTTGAATTGCGAAAAAAGTAATGAATAGTTGAGATAATTTAATATTAAAAATTGAATTGAATGGTTAAAAATTTGAGAAAAAATGAAAAAGTAATAATTGTGTTGTTAATTTTTGTTGTGTAGTGAGTAGAGTTAAAGTTATAGTTAAAATTTTAAAAACATAATTGTATAACCAAACGGAACGTAATATGTTTTATTCTGGACATCTATCAATTCATAATCATAACAATCAAATTGGTAAGCAAATCAAATCATCACAATAACTCGAACCAAAGAGAAAATAAATTAAACTTGTAAAGTAAAACTCCTAGCCATCATATATATTTTTTAATCCAGGAAGAGGAGTTGTAAGTGGCAAGGATAATATATCAGTAATCCAAAATAATCAAATATAATACACAAATTCACAGTTAAGCCTGTAATCAAAGCTAGTAGCATATTAACCCAACCTCTCTTTCCTCAGTGTGCACCGTGCTCTATTCTTCTTTTTTGGATAAGCAAAATCTCTGCTAGAGTACACAAATCATATGTAAGAAATCAACAAACATAATTAAAACTTATAACGTGCGGGTGAGCTAACCAGAATAATTAATTTAATAGTAAATAAGCAATTTCGTCCCTGACTTTCGCAAGTTGTATCAATTTCGTCCCTGGCTTATTTTTTGCATCAGTTTCATCCCCAACTTTGCACTTTTACATCAATTTCGTCCCTGACTTTTCAGTTTCATCAAATTGGTCCCTGACTTTGCACGATTACATCAATTTAGTCCCTGACTTTGCATGGTTACATCAATTTAGTCATTAACTTTCGCAATACAAGTCTCTGAGTTTTGGCATTACATCAGATCGATCCCTAGTTACATCAATCTAGTTTGAGTGGCTAAGGGACAGATGAGGTTATTGTGCCGTTAATTAGTTCAGGGATTGAATTGATATAATGACTGGGCAAATTGATGTAAATGTTCGTTACATCAATTACATCCTCAAAACCTGAGGGTATGTTTTAACTCTCCCTAGACCCAAAAACCCAACAACTTCCATTTATTTCCAAAGATACCTTAAATACTTATATATCCAAAAAATTACCAGAAAATTACTGAAAATAGGAAATTGAAATAGGAGTTATTAGGCGTAAAAATCAGTAAAAACGGAGATTGGAGCATGTCACACGAGCCCCTCGAAGTTACTGGGCGTCACAAGCACGAACAGTACTGGACAGTCTATCGGGCCAACTTCGGGAGAGTGTTTTTATCTCCATAGGACTTGGATTTCTGTGGTCTAGCTATCTGTGGAAACCTCAAACAACTGGCTATAGTTTATAATCAAACGGAAGTGTAAAGTATGGAGAAACTCGGAGATTCTTATGCAGACCTCTTCGTGGTACCTGGCAATTATCTAATAACAATGCATAATTGAATGTTTACTTTTATTATTAAATAAGCTTGTAATTCTCTTTTTCTTACCAGGATCTATAAGGTCATCCTATTAGTTGAACTTGAAAGCAACAAAAGCAGCCCTTGTGGTTGATGCAAAGGGCACTTTAAGGTGCCATGTCCCAATGAACTTGAGGCGGTGGCGGGGGCACTGGCGGTCCAACAGTCTAAGAGAAAGTGCAACCTTGGCTCCATCATGGCATTCTATTCATGGCTCTAGGCAAGTCATCCAATTACTGTAACAGTAATCTACAGGTTGTCTACTGCGAGGGTAATACATAATAATATAGTAGATACACACACTTGCTGATTTTCGCTTTCTAATTTTCATTTAAGTTGCACTTACTGACGGTTTCTGCTTTCTAATTTTCAATCAAGATGCAATTACTGTTGTAATAAAATCCTCCAAATTTCATTTCGCTTTCACTGTCAGGATTTTTAAGTTGATTAAGAAACTAAATTTGTTATTGTTAGTCTAACAGTAGTTGGATTGTATTATGTTCCACATTGTGAATTTAATATCAATGATGCCAAGATACGTGGTGTCGGTAATAGAAAAAAGAGAGAGAATAAGGCAGATGCAGATTATAGAGGCAAAAGAGCTGCGATATATTCTCTTTAAGAACTACGAAAGGTAGACACTAGACAAGGTTAATTATGATATTATAATAAATGTTGGTGTATGTAATAGTATATTATTCTATAAATTATTTAATTGTTGACGAATAAAGTTTTTTGGCCATCCACAGTAAAAAAATAGAGAGTTATTCCTTACAAATTCGAAAGCGTACCTATAAAACACACAAAAGACACGTGAGATGCCCACGTGCATCTGAAAACTTTTATCAATAATAAATAATTAAGAAAAATTTCTCTGATTTATTAGTGGGGGAAATGGAACTGGTATATTTTAGTAGATTACGAAATAGTACGCATATCCCACATTTTCCGCACAGAAATGTGTAAAACAATATTGAATGGATAACAATGTATGATGTTTTATATATCCAAATGGAATGCGACGTACCAATGAAGCAAAAGATAAACTCTCTGAGGCCATATTTGGTGGTTGAGATAAGAGATGATATAGGATTTCAAAAATCCTTATATTTAGATATATACTAGGATTGGGATTGAATTGGGTATAAGGTAGGATAAAATATTAAGGAAATTATGCCATTAAGGAGATGGGATAAAAGGCAGAGCATTATAGTTTTAATGAAAGGGAGAAAGTGCTCTTGGAATGCCCTTGGCCAGCAGTTGCCTCACACCGACGACCTACGGATTGGGGCAACGCTGACGAAACTGTGGGCTTGTTTGGATTGTGGATATAATTTTAGAATCACAATTCTAACTTAACTCTACCCACTACAAAACAAAATACTTCATACAAAGTCAAATAGTGGACCCCATTTATACCACTTTTTTCCACAACAAAACAACATAACTCACACAAAGTTAAAGGGTGGGCCCCATTTATTCCACTCAAAATCAAAATCAAAATCTGATTTTAAAATTCTACTATGAAACTAAACGCAACATGTATCTCATGCCGACAGATCGTTTGGGAAATCACATTATCGAATTTAATTAACTAAATATTAAATTCAGTGGCATCCTCAAGTTTTTAAGTTTTAACAAGTATAATATCTACCCCGATTAGCCAGAGGTTACCTTGGTTTCCCCCTCTCCTCCCTAAATTTTCATTAAATTCTGGGCACGGGCCATCACCACTCAGATGAGATTGTTGGTGAACATAGAGGGCGTCGGCAATCATGCCAGGCCGGTGGTTGCTGTTGATGGGAAACCACTTGCCCTCCTTGTTTTCTTCAACTGTTTCCTCTTCTTCTTCTTCTTCTTCTTTTTCTTTTTTAACAAAAATCGTGAAATTACTTTTTATTCTAAGAAATTATATCTAATATCTAATAATTATTCTTAAACGACATGCAAGGCACGTTAGTCATTTGACTTTAATATCCCGATCATAAGTGTTGGGACATTGTCACGGTGTATTTGGTTTTAGAGTTTAGTAGATTTGAGTTTTGATTTTAATTGAGTTGTAATAATTGTGTTGTTGAATTATGAGAAAAAGTGTGAAAAGTAATGAATAATCGAGAAAAAGTAATGATTGTATCGTTGAATTGTGAAAAAAAGTAATGGATAATTGATAGAATTTAGTATTAAAAATTAAATTGAATGGTTAAAAAAATTTTAAAAAAAGGAAAAAATAATAATTGTATTATTGACTTTTGTTGTATAGTGAGTAAAATTAAATTTAGAATTTAAATTTTAAAAACGTGATTGTAAAATTAAACGGAGCCTCTATAAATTATAATATTCCATCCATCTGTCCTTGTCCCTATTCCTAATTCGATAACCAATCATCGCCTAATAGACCACTAGTTAGCAAAAATAGCCCCCCTTTTCCCCTTTTTTAGCATAATAGCCCCCAACCTATCTCACTATTTAATTATTTTTAGTAAGAAATTTCTTTAAAAAGTACTTTTATTTGCTTATTAAAATCTTCAATTGATCAAAGATTCGATTTAAATAAATTTTAACATCTTTCTTTTTCCCATCCTTATGATTTAGTTTTTCCATTTTGTCGTCGTAAAATTCCCGTCACTTATTTAAAATTAAAAAAAATTTATGTGTCAAATAATTTTTATGATAGACTTGCACCCTAGAAGAATTTATTGGGAACCTTGGAAAAGTGCAAAACATTATTAGGCAAGAATTAAAGAGATAATCGATCATGAGCTAGGGGTTTGCTCAAAATGCCTATGTTGAAGCTCTTCCTGTCATGAATAAAAAACTCTTGTGAGAGTAGTCAGAATTACTTAATACATAGATATAGATAGGGAATAAATGGTTGTCACTCTAGAGTCATGGTATATTAGCCAAGTATTAAAGGTAAACATGTCTATTCACCCAGAAAAAAATAAAGGCAAATGTGTCCAAACATATGAAAATATTATAGAAACTCAAATATGTCAATCTGATTCTAGCAAACACATATTTAGTTATCGATATACTTGTACTTGTCCAAACTCTTAAGGAAATTTCTAGTGGCCTCAGAAGAGATGCGATAAATACTATTTCATAAAAGGTGGGTTCTCAAGAGCAAGGAATATTGCTCGGCAACGGGGACAACGGAGTCTGCGGTTCCGAAATCCAATAAGATATTCATACGCTGTCCTACAGCTTCTGCAAGCGGTCCAGAAGGTATCCGATCTAAATGGTGGCGCTCCTGCTTGAGGTGGAGGTGGCGGTGACGGTGGTTGTGGAGGAGGTGGAGAATGACGAGTAGGAGGAGGTGGTGGTGGTGATGGTGGCACTCGCAGTTGTGATTGTGGTGGTGGAGGGGGTGATGGCGCTCGCGGTGCTAGTGGTGGTGAGGGTGCTCCTGGTGGTGGCGGCGGCGAAGCTGGTGTAGTATTTGGCTGAGTCGAAGCGCCCACATTGTAACTCCATGAACCATAATCTTGATTAAGGTTGGTGCCAAGGTCGGGGCGTTGATCATAAGAGCTAGCACAAGATCTACTTGAGATATCTTCGTACGAGATTATTGCGTTTCTCCTTTGGTCATAGGCGATTCTGTTGAGCAAATATGATAACTGGCTCCAGGCTTCAGACAGGATTTTGAAGGCCCCATCAGCATACGCAGCTCGATTTTTGTCCGGGTGAAGAAGAAGCGCAAGCCTCTTGTATTTTCTTCTGAGTATCTTATCATCTACCTTGGGATCAACATCCAATACTCCATACCAATCAACCTCATCGTTGATCATCTTTTGTGAAGCAATGTAAATGTTGATTGCTGCCAATAACGGGAGAAGTCCTTCGAGATCGGGGCATAGGTTCTTGGCCATCGTTGCAAATGTTTGGGCCCCATCCAAGTCCATTTCGATGATCTTCTTTTCCGCCATTTCCTTTGCCCAAAGAGCCTTCTCCTTGATTGCTTCCATGATCACAATTCTGACATATAAAAGGATATTGTATGAGCAAATGAGAAAAGCAAAAGACCGGCCATGATGAAAATATACCTCTTGAGCATTAGCTTAATATATATATATATATATATATATTCATCGATATATAAGTAGATATATGGAATAAAAGAACAATATCATCCAATGATAGTAGCAAGTATATTACAAAACCATGCACCATACCTTTCTTCACACAATAATCTCAGAATTATAAATACGTACATATACATATATATCTGGGTGTGCATTTTTGTGGTGAAGAATATATATGTGTTTAAAATGCAAGCCACTATTAAATAAGAAAAGGCTATATGGTCAGATATACTTCGGATAGCTTGATGGTCAAAGTTTGAAGTAGGGATCAATATCATTAAGTAACCGTAATAGCTCGACAAAGCGCGAAAACAAAGACATGATGATATTTTGAATCCAATTAATGACCGTGATATTTAGGTTGAAATAATAGGCAAGTGAACATAATTTATTACCACTCTTTTACTGACAAAAATGCTCTTTAATTAACATGCAACCACTAGTAAATGGGCAAAAAGTGAAAGTAAAGTTATGTGTAATAGAAATTAGGTCGAAATGATAGGTACGTAAATATAATTAAAAAGCATCAAATGCAATTATTGTATTTGTCCAAAATAAGATGGGATAGTTAAAAAACTCCATATCCTCTAATGTAATATATATGTATATATACATATATATTATGTCATCTGTAAAATCTATACATGGTAAGGGTAATGGTGGAAACTAGAAATCTATTTCAAGTAGATGCCAACCGACATTTAGAGTCTGAAATCATACACCAAGTTAATAAATATGAAAAACCTGGCAGAAGAAAGAAAAAATAAATAAATTTATGCCGAAAGGCAGATGTTGAACTTAGACTAAGGAGCTTTTATTCCTTTATGTTTTTCACTAATTTGTATTCTCCTAACTCAACCTAATGGAAAAAAATAAATGAACAAAGTGTGCGATCGATTGATTTGCATTAATTTATTGAAATAACGAACTTCCAAAGCAATCCAAACGACTACCGGATTAACTAATTAGGGGGAAAAGCTCCGTAACGTTTACTATGCACCAAGTCGTTAAAATTTTGTGACCTTCATTAGTTGTGTAGGTAGAAAAGTCAATTCATTCCATATATTAAGGCTAAAAATTGATGTTTCATGTGGAAAATAATATGTATGCACGGTGAAAGAACACAGCTTCGACATGCTTTTGAAACTTAAACAATCAATTTCAAACAATAGGTTTGAGAAAACAATATACATAAATATTCAATGTAGAATCGTGAATAGGTTTTGATTTTTGGATTAAATTTGCAAGAAACTAGCAACAAGAAAATAATGACCCAAAAGGCGACAAAGATCCATAACACTCACCTTTGCTTCTTTTCAAAGGGTTACAAAAGATGACCTGAAATCAATAACATATCCTTTTAGTGAAGAGTATTAGCAAAACTAGTAAACAACAATTTCAAATCTTTGCCCAAATTTGTTGCATATGAAAGAAACGATGGCCTAAATGACCCTAAAAAAAATCTCCATAAACGAATAATCAGTAGTCACAAGTTGTCAAACATCATTGCCACCGAGAAACCCGAGCCATCCTCATCTAATTCTCATTTACTTGTCTTGAAATAAGTAGATCGGTCAAAGCAATTGAAGCCTTCTCCAATCAAAATCATAAGGCTTATAAACAAGCAAACATAGATTATCTTTTGTTAGATTTTTTAGAACTTTATATTTGCTTTAAATTGGAAGCGACTAACAAGAACTGAAAATGCTAAAGGTATATAAAAAACAAATCCAACCTACACAGAAGAAAAGGCATATAGATTAGGATAACAATTGACTTGTGATGTATAATTAAGTTGATTACCACTCAATTCTGAGACTTGGACTCCCCACAAGAAAAGTTCTCAATGAAGAACAATTCGAATCAGGAATTATCAGCACTCACCAGGCAATGTCTGATGACAAGAAGCCCGTCAACTGGATATTACGGTTTTCCTTTCACTCCAAATGTATCTTGGAACTATGTAACGTATAGTCTCACGGTCTATTTAAAGGACCAAAACTATTGTTATTCTTTGGCATGTATGTGAGGTAATGGCCATTGATGGCAAACCCATTTTTAGTTTAGACTTGACATAACCCAGCATTTAATGCCATTCTCATTTTTTTATATATATCACACAATAGAATAATGCTGATATATTATTTCGATTGTTGAACGGATTCATTTTTATCTATTATTACGCATATATTTTCACATAAAGATTTTCATTCCTTATTGTAATAATTCACATTATGAATGAGGAATTATTAAGAATAACAAAATATTTTGATCATCAAATTCAAAATTCAAGTAATTAATAGCCTTCAACGGGATTTGAGTAAAATAGTCCAATAATAATATTTACAATTAATTGTCATATTCAATATGTAGAATATATTAATTTATAAGAAATGTTATATTACAATTTATCACCATTTTCTTAATTTTTTATGACATCAATAATTTCAAATATTAAAATTTTTATATATTTGATAAAATATTTATTGAAATAACGAACTTCCAAAACAAAGTGTGCGATCGATTGATTTGCATTAACTTATTGAAATAACGAACTTCCAAAACAATCCAAACGACTACCGGATTAACTAATTAGGGGGAAAAGCTCCGTAACGTTTACTTTGCACCAAGTCGTTAAAATTTTATGACCTTCATTAGTTGTGTAGGTAGAAAAGCCAATTCATTCCATATATTAAGGTTAAAAATTGATGTTTCATGTGGAAAATAATATGTATGCACGGTGAAAGAACACAACTTCGACATGCTTTTGAAACTTAAACAATCAATTTCAAACAATAGGTTTGAGAAAACAACATACATAAACATTCAATGTAGAATCGTGAATAGGTTCTGATTTTTGGATTAAATTTGTAAAAAAACTAGTAACGAGAAAACAATGACCCAAAAGGCGACAGAGAGCCATAACACTCACCTTTGTTTCTTTTCAAAGTGTTGCAAAAGATGACCTGAAATCAATAACATATCCTTTTAGTGAAGAGTATTAGCAAAACTAGTAAACAACAATTTCAAATCTATGCCCAAATTTGTTGTATATGAAAGAAACGATGGCCTTAATGACCCTAACAAAAATCTCCATAGACGAATAATTAGTAATTGCAAGTTGTCAACCATCATCGCCACTGAGAAACCCGAGCGATCCTCATCTAATTCTCATTTACTTGTCTTGAAATAAGTAGATCGGTCAAAGCAATTGAAGCCTTCTCCAATCAAAATCATAAGGCTTATAAACAAGCAAACGATGATCATCTTTTGTCAGATTTTTCAGAACTTTATATTTGCTTTAAATTGAGAGCGACTAACAAGAACTAAGAATGCTAAAGGTATAAAAAAATTAAAAAAAATCCAACCTACACAGAAGAAAAGGCATATAGATTAGGATAAAAATTGACTTGTGATGTATAATTAAGTTGATTACCACTCAATTCTGAGACTTGGACTCCCCGCAAGAAAAGTCCTCAATGAAGAATAATCGGAATCAGGAATTATCAGCGCTCACCAGGGGATGTCTGATGGCAAGAAGCCCGTCAATTGGATATTAGGGTTTTCCTTTCACTCCAAATGTATCTTGGAACTATGTAACGTATAGTCTCACGGTCTATTTAAAGGACCAAGACTATTGTTATTCTTTGGCATGTAAGTGAGGTAATGGCCACTGATGGCAAGTCCATTTTTAGTTTAGATTTGATATAAACCCAGCATTTAATGCCATTCTCATTTTTTATATATATAACACAATAGAATAATGATGATATATTATTTCGATTTTTATCTATTATCACGCATACATTTTCACATAAAGATTTTCATTCCTTATTGTAATAATTCACATTATGAATGAGGAATTATTAAGAATAAAAAAATACTTTGATCATCAAATACAAATTTCAAGCAATTAATAGCCTTCAATGGGATTTGAATAAAATAGTTCAATAATAATTTTTACAATTAATTGTCTTAGTCAATATGTATAATATATTAATTTATAAAAAAAATGTTATAATACGATTTATTGCAATTTTCTAAATTTTTTATGACATCACTAATTTCAAATATTAATTTTTTTATATATTTGATAAAATATTTATTGAAATAACGAACTTCCAAAACAATCCAAACGACTACCGAATTAACTGATTAAGGGGGAAAACTCCATAATGTTTAGTAACGTTTACTTTGCACCAAGTCGTTAAAATTTTATGACCTTCATTAGTTGTGTAGGTAGAAAAGCTAATTCATTCCGTATATTAAGGCTAAAAATTGATGTTTCATGTGGAAAATAATATGTATGCATGGTGAAAGAACATAGCTTCGACATGCTTTTGAAACTTCAACAAATCAAACTTTGAGCAAACTGCACACATAAACATTCAATGTAGAATCGTGAATAGGTCATTATTTTTGGATTAAATTTGCAAAAAAGAAGCAACGAGCAAAGAATGACCCAAAAGGCAATTCAAAGCCATAATTCTCACCTTTGTTTCTTTTCAAAATTCCAAAGATGACCTGAAATCAATAACATATCCTTTTAGTGAAGAGTACTAGTAAAACTAGTAAACAACAATTTCAAATCTTTGCCAAAATTTATTGCATATGAAAGAAACGATGACCTAAAAGAACCTAAAAAAAATATTCATAGATGAATAATTAGCAGTCGCAAGTTGTCAACCATCATGGCCACCAAGAAACCCAAGCCATCCTCATCTAATTCTCATTTACTTGTCTTGAAATAAGATATTTGATAAAAACTTTATATGCTGCATCGGCAAATAATTTGTTCTAATTACTTTTATAGTGTTTCTATCATTGCTTTATTTCTTTTGAAAATTATTCAAATTCTTGGAAAACATATTTTCTTCTTAATAACAATAATTTCTTCTTGAGAACAATAAAATTTTCAACGATATATTTCAAATTTTAATGATAATATTTAACATGGGTTATTAATTTGATCGATTCTATAATTATTTTACAACTAACAGTTTTTATTAGTAAGTAGTATAAATTTATCTAGTAGTCTATATCAGTCAGATTAATGATTAATATTCACTTTAGAAATTCTCTCATACAGATTTGATTTAGATATTCTTTTTTTGAAAATGATATTTTATGACTTAAATTTATTCATTTTATATTTCCACTAGTAGCCATGGTAATTTGTCATAAAAATAATGTAAATTAATTTTCTTTTAGGAAGAATTATATTATTATCCAATTGAGCTATTTATTTATTTATTTCAATGAATTAACATAACAAAATTTTTATAGGAGTTATTACGCAATTATTCTAATGTGTCGGGAAGTCTGCATTTCCAAATATTTATTTTTAATCGTTTTATATAAACGAAAATTTCATAGAATTAGTGGATGTAATAATAATTTGTTTTAATTCCATACGTGCAGTCAATTGATTCTCTTCCAATAGAGATAAATAGCATCCAATTAAATATTTGCCATAATAATTGTTTTAGAATTACAATTATATTTATTAGGGCATTAATTGCATGAGTAGTCAATTTTATTTTTATCTTTTAATATTACTAGATGTTCATAGAACTAGTAGTTGTGATAATTTGTTTTCATACTACGTGAGTAATTCTAGACACTAAATTTTGACCCCGACAGCACATGCTCGAGCGACCATTTCGATTTGAGACTAAGGGTTGGTGACCTTGGCTCTAGTGCGAAGACGAAAACAACACCGTCATGCCAATTGCTGTCGGATGCCCATAGAACATCACATCGTAGGTCATGTCAAGGAGTTACAATTTGAGCTTTTACAGGGACCGTCACTCATTCCGGTGTAGAAGATATGGTTCTCAAAAGCGGAACTAGCATTTAACAAGGGCACACTGAGTGGATTTAAGCGAGCTTCACATACCAACATGACCAAATCCAAATTTTTGTGTCAGCATTCAGAGATGGTAGAAGGTCACCGATTTCGATTCCATGGGGTGAGTTGGGATGGTGGAATCGGGTCTGAATCGCGCACTGAATAGTAGAATCTGGCCGATTCTGCAATTCTACATTCAGGCCCAAGTCAGCTCAAGCTCGGGCCCAAAAGCGGGCTGAAGCCTAGGCCCAGAGCCTTTTTATTTTTTCCTCTCCTGCCGGCCCTTTCTTCCTTCTTTCCAGTCGTTTAACCCCAATTTCTCCCTTCTTTCGAGCTTCAAGCCTTCGAGTCTTCAACGAAATCTTCCATCCACCTACCTCTCCGAGCTTCGATTAATGGTCCACCTGCTTCTTCTCCCGACAAGCTAACTTGTCCGAGCTTCCATTCACCTTCTCCAGGTGACAGAGTGGCGGGTACCTTCTCGGATCTCGGCTACTTCGAGCTTAGACCGGGGGTAGGGCAGGTACAATCCTCGATTCTGAGCTCTAATTCTCCCTTCCCCAAACTCATGCTTGCTCAATTGGGTCGATTGTACCTACAGAGAAGTTCTCTGTTTTCTGTACTGTCTTAGCAAGCTGAGCGGCGTTACGGAGAATCCGCCCTTGCTGATCCCTCACGCGGTCAGTGAGGTGGGTCATCGAGTCAACAGGTTCCATTCGGGTTCGTCGGAGGAGTCAGTGGTGGTTGGGCCCGCAAGCCCTGGGATTCCGCTATTGCTGACCACCCGCCCCCTCTGCTACTCCTCCCGCTCCATTCTCTATTTTTCACTATGTTCTCTGTTTTCTGTACTGCTCGACAACCCACAAGTTTGGCCCATTCTCTGTTTTCTGTACCTGGAAGAGTAATCTTACTGTACACACTAAATGCAATTCTCTGTATCGTACTGTCTTTGGCTTGGAGATTGGAATTAGGGATGTTAATATGTTAATATATCGCTGATAAAGGACATGCATGAGCTGCTGGTGTCAGATAGGGCTGCCAACAACGTTTATCCGATAAATGAGACGACACCTAAAGGAAGCTGCTGAAGTGCATCTCACTGGAAATTGGATTAATTTTCTTAATTAAGGAAACTTAGGTGGTGTTTGGTTTCATAGTAGGATTTTAGAATTGTGATTTTGATTTTGATTTTGAGTGGTATAAATGGGGCCCACCCTTTGACTTTGTAAGAGTTATGTTGTTTTGTTGTGGGAAAAAGTAATATAAATGGGACCCACTCTTTGACTTTGTATGAGTTATTTTGTTTTGTAGTGGGTAGAATTAAGTTAGAATTGTGATTCTAAAATACAATTCTGAAACCAAACAGAGCCTTAATAATTTTTTATGTATATATTCCTTTCGGCAGTATATCCTGAAAGTTTTCATTTTTTTTGGGTCAAATACGGGGCCCCAAGCCTAAGTACGTTTTTGTTTTATATACATATGAATCAAAACAAAAAATGAAAAGGCAGCAGCAACCTTAATGGGCCAGTTTCTTTTTGAAAATGAAAAAGCATGCCTCAGTTAATGACTTGGAGCTTCTTAAAGAAAATAAGTTTGATGCTTTGTATGATGATAATGATGGTGACCATGAAGATTTGAATGAGATATGATTTGTTTGTTCATTTTATATTATGATTTATGTTATTAACTTTTTATTTCGAGAGTTTGAGTTATGACTTGGTTCTTGAATTTCGATAATTTGTAATAATATTGTGTTTTTATCATTTTATGACATATTTTTGATTTGTTGGTTTGTGGTTTTTATTTAAATGAACAATGATTGAATTTTTTTCTCAGAAAAGTATATCACACATATATTTTTTTTTTTAATTATAGGTAGAATCTTACGATTCACGATTCGAATCGCAATTCACGATTCTACGACCCTCGATCGAGTCTAGGTAGAATCGCGATTCTGACAACCTTGTTACCAGCTCTAAATACCTAAACTACAGGGTGGCCACATGATTGGATCCCAGATTCTCTCCAATCACCATGCATATATATTCGACAAAAATGTAACAATGAACCTAAAAGTTTTTCATTTTTTAAACTTTGAGTCCTATAACTTCAGCTCTGCAAAGAGCAGTTCTAAAACGTTCAAAAAAGTGATACTTCTACTTTGTTCTGTAATGGATAGTGACGGACAGCTGATATGAACTTAATGCCGTGAAAATTATCCGAGTTGGCCTTTTTTTTGCCTACGTGGCACTTTCTTAAAAAAATATAAAATATAAAACAAACAATAAAAAACGCAACCCATGGCTTTGTCGGGTCAAGTTGTTGACTCTCTCTTCGATGCCCCCTTTTTTTTTTTTTTTCCGGCGACATGAGCACGAAGATCATCCCTGACAATAGCGAAAACTTCAATCCAATCTATTCCTTCACCATAAAATTCACCCTCTTTTGAACAATAACAAGCCTATCTCCTTTAGTTGAGAATCATGATCTCCAGAAAAAGAAAAGTAAAAGATTACATGGAAAAATTACTTTGTATCTCCCGTAGGTGACTTGGTGAATGTTCGTCTCCCTCAGCTCCTCTTCCTGTCGTTTTGATTCCTGGCAAAGACGGAAGACCCAAATGGCTTCCATGGCAGAAGCCGCACACCAGAACAGGAGAAAAATATCAGAAATCAGATCAGAGCCTACTCCATGATTTTTTTTTTCTCCTCTTCAGATCAGATCCCGCAAATAACGAAGCAAAAGGACTGCTCGATCATTCACGAATCACCGCAATCGCACCATCTGATGAGCATGGCGACGCACCGCCGCATGATACATCGACCTTTCCTCCCTCACTAGCTCAAGATCGAGATCCTTTTTTTTTTTTTGACAGATCTCTGGAATCTCTTGGATTGGGGGCTTGTCGGTGGCCCCCCACTCCGGGGATAAGGTGGCTGGCGCCTCCCGAGTTCGCCGGCGACCTCACCTCGGGGTGGGGGTCGCGGACGGGGCTCCAAGCCCCTGCATCCACCCAACCCGAGATAGGGTAGGGTTTTCCTTTTTCTTTTTTTTCCCCTAAATTTTTTTCTCAATTTTTTTTTTATTTTTTTAATTCTTTCTAATCGAAAACCGCGATAGGACAAATTTAACAACGTTAAAGTCCAGGTCAGCCCTCCATCGCTGTCCGTTACGGAACAAATCAAAAGTATTATTTTTAAAAATATTTTAGTACTGTTTTTTACAAAATTAAAGTCATAGGACTAAATTTAAAAAAATTAATAAACTTTTAGGGTTATTGCTTTCTTTTTTTCATGTATATTCATAAGCTTCGAAAAAGGGAAGCATAACACCAACGTTCTTAAAGTTTAAACCCATACTCTTCCATTCTCTCCACCTTCTCCCCTGAGCTCCCTATCCACCTGCTTCGACCGTCCACCACTGCCTGATGCAGCCCATCCCTGATTGGTGACCACCACTTTCGGTTAATTCGATGTCTCGGTGATCCCTTGGCGGTCTCCGTTCCGCCACTACACCTTTACCTCCGCCGGAACCAACCAACCCAAGCTCCACCTCTTAGCCACCTCCTCTCCTCACCGAGCTCCACCTTTCAGCCATTTACACCTCCCCCCCTCCAGCTCTTGGCCATTTATACCTGTCCTCCACCTCTCCATCATCCTCTCCTCTCCTCCACCAAATCTTCACTCGACCCCTCCCTGATCAAGCACACCACCACCAAGCTCCACCCCTTAATTGGCCTCTCCCTCACCGAGCCTAAACCAACCGAGCTCTTCTTCTTCTCGGGTCCTCCCACTTGAGAGCTCACAAACTCAGCCAAGCCCCCAGTTGGCTGGGTCTTTCCTTGTCGGTCGAAGGGCTGTTTGTCGAAGAGTGGCGGAGCTAAATACAGAGGCTCAGCTCACATACTGACCTTTTTTATTCTCCCGACATGGCTTGGGAGAGGTAAGAACTCAAAACCAAGCTAAGATCTCATAATTTTATTTTTTAACGTTTTTATAATTATTAGTATCTTCTAAAATAAACTAGAGTAAAATGCAATTTACCTCTAACCTTTGGGATAATATTTGCAATGCCCCTGACTTATACAAATTTGTACGATTCCTCTTGATCACCTTGGAAAATAAGCACCTTGCACCTCCCCACCGTTTGTCAAGCCAAAGTTAATCACATGCATGCCATGTGACCATTTTACTGGGCAAACAGGAAAATATTTCGGAAAATACTTATAATGTATTTGGTTTTAGAGTTGAGTTTTAATTTTAATTGGGTTGTAATGATTGTATTGTTGAATTATGAGAAAAAGTATGAAAAAGTAACGAATAGTCGAGAGAATTTAGTATTAAAAATTGAATTGAGCATAATAGAGTTGTACGTGGATTTATGTATGAGGCTCACCTTTTTGACTTTGAAGAGTTGATTTTTGTTGTGTAGTGAATAGAGTTAAAGTTATAGTTAAAATTTTAAAATCTAATTACGAAATCAAACGGAGCATTAATATTCTAGAACCTAAAGCCCTCGATAGTAACTTAGCCAATTAATCCAAGTTATCAAGGAAATTTTCCTCGGTAACTTTCCCGCAATAATTCCGCCAGTAGGCCACCATAAATTCTTTCCGGAGGTATATTGGCAAAATTTCGAGGGAATATTATCGAGGAAAATAATCCCCTGATATTTTTCCTCGGTAATTAAATAAATTTTAGTATTGCTTACACCCTCATGCGTTTTTTTAATACTATGAGAAAATCAAATATCGGGGGTGAGGGAGGGGGAGACCTAGGAACCGAGACCCCTCTTGAGTAAATTAGCCAATGCGTCCAAATTTTGGTCACGACCCCTAGAGACTCGAGACACATCCAACTATTTTTATTAAATAATGTTCATCAAGTTAAGCCCGTAAACTCGATATCTAGACCTCCTAAACTACTAGGCCACGGATAACAATCATCCATTAATAAGAAAATATTAATTGATAATTTTCATGTGCCCCTCTCGATATTAATTGGCTAATTTCGTCTTCTTTGAATATTTTTCGATGACCTACCAAGAAAAATTCCTCAATACTCCCAAGTATTTCTCTTTTTAATTATTGGTGAATTATCGAAGAAATTTTCCTTGGTATGTTTCCGGCAAAAATTCCTCCGATAATCCGCCATAAATTATTTTCGAAAGTTTACTGGCGGAATTCCAAGGGAATATTATCGAGGGAAAAGTTCCCTCGATATTTTTTCCTCGGTAATTAAGTAATTTTTAGTAATGCCTATTGCCGCACCTTCCTCCCGCGTATTTTTTTTTTGCATTTTTATATTCTGAAAAAATCAACTATTTTTTCTAAATAATGTTCATCAAGTTAATCACTTAGGCTTGATATGGAGACCTCCTAAACCACGCATAACAATCATCCATAATAAGAAAATATTAATTGGCTAATTTCGTCTTCTTTGAATTTTCCGACCACCTACTGAGAGAAATCCCTCGATACAGTCATGTATTTCTCTTTTCAATTTTCGGTGACATACCGAGAAAATTTTCGTCGGTAAGTTTCGCGCAATAATTCCGCTAATAAGCCGCCAAAAATTCTTTCTGGAGGTTTACCGGCAGAATTTCGAGGGAATCTTATCGAGGGAAAAATTCTCTCGATATCTTATCGAGTTTGCCTTCCACTCTAGATGTATCTTGGAACTATGTAATGTATCATCTCATGGTCTAGTTAAAGGACCAAGAGCAGCGTCATCCCTTGGCAAGTAAGTGAGGTCATGGCCTTAGATGGCAGGTTCATTTTTAGTCTATATTTCACATAAAGCATGCATTTAATGCCCTTCTCAATATATATATATATATATATATATATATATCATGTAATAGAACAATGCTGACATACCATTCTGGATGTTGCATGGAATCATTTTGATCTATTATCCTGGATACATTTTCACATATCAATTATCATTGCTTATTGTAATAATTCACGCTCTAAAGCTTGAATGTACTTATTAAGAATAATAAAATATAATGATTATTAATTTCAAATTTCAAGCAATTAATAGTGTTCAATAACATTAGAGTAGAATAGTTCTTTCTTTGGCCACAGAGTAAAATAGTTCAATAATAATTTTTTTATAACAAATTGTCTTATTCAATACGCATACTATATTAGTTAAACTAAAATATTGTAATACCCCTGTTTTGCTCTCTTACATATAATTTTTTTATGGCTTCACTATTTTCAAATATTTGATAAAAACTTATTATGGATAGTTCGGATTATACCATTGTATAATAAGGAATATTGTAACATATTTGGTAGCCATAGATATTAGTCATATAAAGAATAATTAGGATTTATTATTTTCCTTTTAATGTAAAGGCTCACGGCCTATTTTAGAGATTGCGTTTTCAATGAAAGTTAAGTTGGATTGTTCCAATCTTCTCATGGTATCAGAGCGTCTACGTTCCTGAACCGATTAAAATTTTTCGACTTTCAAGATGTCGGATGTTAGTGAGGATGAGAAGAGTTCAAGATTGAGGACTAGCTCGTCCAAGAAGAAGGAGGCTGGAGATGGCTCAGTGAAGAGCATTGAAGTCCCTCCTGTATATCGACACATGTCATCTGATAGCACCGGAGCTCAAATACTTGGGTGCAATCTCAATGGTGACAACTATTTGACATGGTCACGAGCCATGTTGATTGCCGGAGAATCTATTCCAGAAGCAGCTGTCTTCCTCGCCAAAGAAGAGACAGAGCAGCGGCGGGCAGGGTTCAGCAAGCTTCAGGGAATTTCGGAGGGGAGGCCAAGCTGCAGCAATTGTGGGAAGATGGGCCACACAAAGAGTTTTTGTTGGGCTCTTATTGGGTATTCCTCTTGGCATTCTAAGCCCAAGACTAATCCAGGAAAGGGGCCCGGACAAGGACAGGCCAGAGAGAATAGTGGGCCACGCGCGAAAGCCCAATTCCAGCACGGCCCAGATCGGGCAAATGCAGTCCAGACCGGGCTGAGCAGTGGATCACGGGCTGAACAATTAGAAACCCTTCCCGATGAGCAATTTCAACGATTGCTATCCATGCTCTCACAAGACACCATGGACCCGAGCCGGCTAGTCGGCAATGAGTCTAATTTCGTGAATTTGCGGAATGAGTGGATTTTGGATACGAGAGCATCGAGGCACATGACGGGGTGTCTTGAAAATTTTTCGAGAATGACTCCAATCAAGGGCGGACTACCGGTATATATTCCTAATGGGGGCATGGTACAAGCCACCCAAATAGGAAATGCGACAATTGCAGGCGTGATGGAAATTAATGATGTGCTTTACGTGCCCACTTTCAACTGCAATATGATTTCTATTGCACAGTTATCGAAAGAGATGAACTGTTATGTGACATTTTACTCTGATTTATGTGTTATACAGGACCGCACTTCGAGGAGGACGCTTGGAGTGGGTGAGCTTCAAGGGGGGGTCTATTACATAAGGCGAGTAGCCACTACACCACAGACATGCCAGGTAGTCGTAGAGGAATCCGCGGACTTATGGCATCAGAGGCTTGGTCATCCATCTCGCATAATGAAGTTGAATGGTATTAATTTATTTTTGGGTGATAGGAGTAATAAGGAGTGTGATGTATGCCTTAGAGCGAAACAAACACGTTCACAATTTCAATTGAACATGAATAAAGCTGAGTACCCGTTTCAGTTAATACACTGTGATTTGTGGGGGCCGTATAAGGTTAAGGCTAGTTGTGGAGCCAATTATTTCTTAACTATTATGGATGATTTTAGTCGAGGCGTATGGGTATATTTGCTACGAGAGAAATCTGAAGCTCGGAGGTTTATCATTGACTTTTATAATTTGATCAAGAATCAATTTGATCGCACGATTAAAGTTCTAAGAAGTGATAATGGGATGGAGTTTTTGTCGAAGGAGCTACGAGATTTTTTCTCTACACATGGCATCGTGCATCAGACGTCTTGTACAGATACACCACAACAGAATGGCCGGGTGGAAAGGAAGCATTGGCACATTCTCAATGTTGCGAGATCACTCATGTTCAAGGCATCACTACCGACACGATTCTGGGGCAAGTGTGTCTCAACTGTCGTCCACTTGATCAACGTCACACCGACACCCTTACTTGGCAACAAAAGTCCACACGAGTTACTTTTTGGTAAACCACCTAATTACTCGAACTTGAGAGTTTTTGGGTCATTATGCTATGCACATATACGGACTAAGGATAAGTTTGAATCGAGGTCCCAAAAATGTGTTTTTATCGGATATCCTCATGGGAAGAAAGGATGGAGGCTTTATGATTTGAAGAATCACCAAATGTTTGTATCTAGAGATGTTCGGTTTTGCGAGACAATATTTCCTTTTGCCACGGAGAATGATGAATCGAGGCAACCAAGAAAAAGCAATCCATTATTCTTGGATGGGGATGGGCCTATAATTTCTGGAGGCTCAGCTGAGGATTTTAAATCCAGCCCAAGTCGATCAATCCATTTGGGAGAGTCATCTTCGGGTCGAACCAGTGGAGAAGTAAACTGGAAAAGTTCTAGTCCAATTCGGTCACAAAAGTCGGGCTCGGAGGCAAAAGACAGGCCCAGAAATGAAGATGGATTCGATTCGGCCCAGAAGACTCTGGAGACGGACCGAAGAGAGAAAGGGATAGGCCAAAGTCAAGAAGAGAAGGAGAGTGAGGGGCCCAGACGAAATTCTGAACTAGGCCAAAGGAAGAAAGGCACGGGCCGAAGTCTGGAGGTTAGGGGGAGAATTTCAGGACCGGGTCAAATTGAAAGAAACGAAGACCAATTACTGGGAACACCCTTAGCAAGTGAAAGAAAGGAAAATTCATAAGAGACGACCAACACAGATAAGAACGATGAGGTACTCTTGCGGCGATCTGAACGGGTTTCCAATCTTCCCAAACACTTCAAAGATTTCATTGTTCATACCGCCCGCCATAAGACCCCTTCTCCTTTTTCACCCACCTCCTTGCACTCCTCGGGTATGTCCTATCCCAGTGAGAGATTCATTGATTATTCAAATATTTCAAATAATCACAAGTCATTTCTAGCGGCAATTGATTTTGATAGAGAGCCCACATCTTATCGGGAAGCCGTCCGAGATCGAAGATGGCGGGACGCAATGGCCGAAGAAATCCGTGCTCTCGAATTAAACAAGACCTGGACAATTGAGGAGCTTCCACCTAGAAAACACCTTATCGGTTGCAAATGGGTGTATAAGGTAAAACGCCGAGCAGATAGAAGTGTAGAGCACTATAAGGCTCGGCTAGTTGCGAAGGGCTTCACCCAGGTCGAGGGAATAGATTTCCATGAGACTTTTGCGCCAGTGGCCAAGTTGGTAACTGTGAGATGTTTATTGACAGTAGCAATGGCGAAAGGGTGGATCATTCATCAAATGGACGTGAACAATGCATTTCTGCACGGGGACTTAGCAGAGGAAGTATATATGGCGTTACCTCCAAGTTTCTCTACTTCGAAGAGCGGAAATGTCTGCAGGCTTCGTAAATCCTTATATGGACTTTGCCAAACATCAAGGAACTGATTCTCAAAATTTACAGATGCTCTTCGACACTATGGGTTCACTCAATCAGGTGCAGATCATTCACTTTTTACCCTTAATAAAGGTAATACTTTCCTTGGCGTGTTGGTTTATGTCAATGATTTGATCATAGTGAGCAACAGTTCTAGCCACTGTGATTCCTTTAAGGGATATCTGGATACATGCTTCCATATAAAGGACTTGGGTGATGCAAATCGTAGTATGACTTCAAGGGATCTAGTTCAAGTTCCAATTGGACCGATTACGCGAGCACGAGCAAAGAAGTTTAAAGATGAACTCAACGGCCTGATTCAAGAGGTTCGGGCTCAAGCTAATTCGTGGAGGCCCATTGAACATGAATCACGTGATCAACAAAAATCCATCCATTTGATTCAAGTTATAGAAGATTTCGGGCAATACTAAATTCAGCAAGTGTTTGAGAAGCTTCTAGAATATTTGATGATCAAGAGAAGATATCATCAGATTTGTTTAAATTTTAAATCTCATAGAGATATTCTCGGGATATTTAGATTTCATATCTTCATAGATTACGCCATATCTTTATCGATATTTTAGGTTTTATTTTCCTTATCTATAGGAGGAGATATGGCCAGATTAAGATTACTTTATGTTTATATATATTCCTCTTTGTGAATTTTTAATAAAAAAGGAACATTTAGAAAATTGTGAGAGTATTCTCTTTAGTTCTTGAAGAACTAATTCGAACTTATCGGAAGTTTCCGTGGCGTTCATCAACGACTTATCAAACGGCTTTCCACCACCGTTTGTGGCGTCTTCCTATATACCGAGGTTCTTGTTTCGCAATAAATAACGGGTTGAGGTCAGTTATACCAAGGTTTTTGTTTTTGTCGTAAACAACGGGTCGAAAGTTTGTCACTCAAATCCGATCGTGGAATGATCTTGGGTTCCTTTAGTTGTCGGGTCTCGTCATTCTTGGCAGGAATCGCATCATTTGGTATCAGAGGATCAGGTTCCAAATCGGGTTTATCCTATCCTTTTTTGTTTCAATTTGCTGAGTTCGCTTCATCGAGTTTGTCCTTTGTGGATTTAAAAAAGAGCTGAAAAAAAAATTCGGCCAAAAAAAAATACAAAGCTAAAAAAAAAGGATCGAAAGAAAAGAAAGAAGACATTGTTGTCAATTTGATCCAAATTTTGTACCTCGGACCATTCTAAAGATGTTATTTCCCTTTCTTTGTGATCTACATTGATTCTGATTCCAGAATTTCATATAACATTCTGATATACTTCATTTTGGTTGCCTTTTCTCTTGTTTCTTTTCTTCCTGAAATTTCCTTTGACCATTAATTTTCCTTGATGAGTTCTTGGTGAATTGTTGCTGGAAAATTTGGAGTTGTTTGTTTAGTTCCAAAAGAACTGAAAGAGAATTGTCGAGTGAAAATAGGCAAGAGCGGTGAGAACATTAGAGGGTTAAAAGCCACGTTTGTTTGAGTGAAAACACGAGTGTAGAGTGATTCACACTCTTGAGTGTAAACACGTAAGGGAGAGAATTGTGAGGTCCTTTCTTTCTAACTTTATTTTGCAGCAATCATGTCTCACAACAGTTCTAAGAGTGTTCCTGAAGGTGCTACGGAATCGGCTTATTCGAAAGTACTTATGGAGGCCATGATGAGTGAGATGAGGCGTGTGATGAGGTTGGAGTTGGAGTAGGTTCATGAACGGATAGATCGGATGGAGAACACAGGTGTGGAGCAGACACGAAACGCTCCTACTGTGCGTAGGGGGGAAAGAGTTCAACCGAGGGAAGTAAGGGTTGAAGATGAAGATAATTATAGGGCTGGTTTTGATGAAGAAGATGATCGAGATTCGGTTGTTAGTAATAGGAAACATGGAGGGCGGTTTAGAGAAGATAAGAATCTGGAAGACAATAACTTGGGTAGTATTAAGATGAAATTCCCATCGTTCCAAAGAAAGAGTGATCCCGATGACATGCCCCCATTGGAGGACGTTCCCGAGGAGGAATATTTAGCTCCAGATGCATTAACATTGGTGGCAAGGAGAGCATTGAGCTTGCAAATAAAAGGAGTTGAAGAAATGCAGCGGGAGAACATCTTTCACACTAGGTGTTACATCAAAGACAAGGTATGTAGTGTGATTATTGATGGTGGTAGTTGTACTAATGTTGCAAGCATAATAATGGTGGAAAAATTGGGACTACCCATGCTGAAGCACCCCAAGCCATACAAATTGCAATGGTTAAATGATAGTGGTGAGATAAGGGTGGACAAGCAGGTGTTAGTTGCATTTCGAATCGGTAAATACGAAGATGAAGTGTTGTGTGATGTAGTACCGATGCAAGCGGGACATTTGTTGCTAGGACGTCCATGGCAATTTGATAGGCGTGTGAAGCATGATGGCTTTACGAACAAATATTCCTTTGTACTTAATCAACGATCAATTACTCTTGTACCATTGACATCGCAACAAGTATATGAGGATCAAGTGAGATTGCAAAAAGAGAGTGATCAAAAGAAAGAGAGTGAATAGAAGAAAAAGAGTGAAAATCAAAGAGATGCCGAGAAAAATGAGAGAGAAAAAGAAAATCAAAATTCGGCCATTGAGAGAAAATTAGAGAGAAAATAAAAGAATTTTTATGCAAAAATGGGAGAAATTAGGCAAGTAATGTTTTCAAATCAGCCGATAATTGTACTTTTGTACAAAAATGCATTTTTCAATACTAACGAACTTGATATCGCTCTTCCTAGTTCTGTTGTTCCTCTTTTGCAGGAGTATGAGGATGTCTTTCCCGAGGAAAGAGGGGGTTACCTCCAATCCGAGGGATTGAACATCAAATTGATTTTGTTCCCGGTGCAACAATTCCAAACCGACCAGCCTATAAGAGTAATCCTGAGGAGACAAAGGAGCTTCAACGGCAGGTAAGTGAGTTGTTGGAGAAAGGGTACGTAAAGGAGAGCATGAGCCCATGCGCCGTTCCGGTTATACTTGTACCTAAGAAGGATGGGACGTGGAGAATGTGCGTTGATTACCGAGCAATCAACAACATAACGATAAAGTATCGTCATCCTATTCCTCATTTAAATGATATATTAGATGAGCTACATGGTTCTTGTGTATTTTCTAAAATTGATTTAAAGAGTGGTTATCATCATATTAGAATGAAAGAATGAGATGAATGGAAAACTGCTTTTAAAACAAAATACGGTTTGTATGAATGGTTAGTTATGCCTTTTGGTTTGACTAATGCTCCAAGCACTTTTATGAGACTTATAAATCATGTTTTGCGTGCATTTATAGGTAGATTTGTTGTTGTCTACTTTGATGATATACTCATTTACAACAAAAAATTAAATGATCATAAGGTACATTTGAAATCTGTTTTAGATGTGCTTAGGAATGAAAAGTTATTTGCTAATATGAAGAAGTGTACTTTTTGCACTGATAAACTTGTATTTTTGGGATTTGTTGTTAGTGCACAAGGTATACAGATTGATGACGAGAAGGTACGTGCAATCCAAGAGTAGCCTAGTTCCACAAGTGTAAGTAATGTTCGTACTTTTCATGGACTTGCTAGTTTCTATCGGCGGTTCGTGAAGGACTTTAGTAGCATAATAGCACCACTTACTGAAGTGATCAAGAAAAATGTTGGATTTAGATGGGGAGAAAAATAAGAGAAGGCGTTTCAGCTAATCAAAGAGAAGTTGACAAACGCTCCTTTATTATCTATACCTAACTTTTCTAAAACTTTTGAGATTGAATGTGATGCTTCAGGTGTTGGTATAGGTGCAGTTCTCATGCAGGAAGGACGACCAATTGCTTACTTCAGCGAAAAACTAAGCGAGGCAGCCTTAAACTATCCAACTTATGATAAAGAGTTGTATGCATTGATTCGAGTTTTAGAGACGTGGCAGCATTACCTATGGCCTAAGGAGTTTGTGATTCACACCGATCATGAGTCCTTGAAACACTTGAAGGGCCAACACAAGCTAAACAAAAGACATGCTCGATGGGTGGAGTTCATTGAAACGTTTCCATACGTCATTCGATATAAGCAAGGTAAGGAGAATGTGGTCGCCGATGCACTTTCTCGCAGGTATGCATTACTCTCTACACTAGATGCAAAATTGCTTGGTTTTGAGCACATTAAAAATTTATATGCTGATGACCATGAATTTTGTGAGGAATATCGGGCTTGTAAGGAAACACCTTGTGGTAAGTTCTTTAGGCATGATAGGTTCCTGTTTCGAGAGAATAAGTTATGCGTGCCTAATTGTTCATTGAAGGAGTTATTGGTGCATGAATCTCATGGTGGAGGATTAATGAGACATTTTGGTGTTGCAAAGACTTTATCTATTTTGCAAGAACACTTCTATTGGCCACATATGAAAAGAGATGTTGAAAGAATTTGTGGTAGATGTGTTACATGTAGGCAAGCTAAATCCAGAGTGCAGCCCAACGGTTTGTTTACTCCTTTACCTATTCCTAATGAGTCTTGGATTGATATTTCAATGGACTTTGTGTTAGGATTACCTATGACTAAACGTGTGAGAGATTCAATTTTTGTGGTTGTGGATAGATTTTCTAAGATGACACACTTTATTTCATGTCACAAAACGGATGATGCTTCGCATGTTGCTGATTTGTTCTTTAGGGAGATTGTGAGGTTACATGGCATGCCTAGAACAATTGTTTCGGATAGAGATGCTAAGTTCTTGAGTTATTTTTGGAAGACTTTGTGGTGTAAGTTAGGTACTACGCTATTGTTTTCTACTACTTGTCATGCACAAACTGATGGTCAAACGGAAGTAGTAAATAGAACTTTGTCTACTTTGTTGAGGGCAATCATAAAAAAGAACATTAAAACATGGGAAGAGTGTTTACCACATGTTGAGTTTACTTATAACAGATTTGTTCATTCCTCTACTAAATTTTCACCATTTGAAATTGTGTATGAATTTAATCCTTTAACTCAATTGGATTTATCTCATTTGCCTTTGACTGAGCATGTTAATTTAGATAGCAAAAAGAAAGCTGAATTTGTCAAGCAGATTCATGAGAAAGCAAGACTCAACATTGAGCGAAGAACTGAGCAGTATGCAAAACACGCCAACAAGGGGCGTCATAAGCTGATTTTTGAACCCGAAAATTAGGTTTGGTTGCATATGAGAAAAGTGAGATTTCCGGCGCAAAGACGTTCCAAATTGCTTCCAAGAGGGGATTGTCCTTTTCAAGTCCTAGAGCGCATCAATGACAACGCTTACAAACTAGACTTACCTGGTGAGTACAATGTTAGTGCTAGTTTTAATGTCGCTGATTTGCTTCCTTTTGATGTAGGTGATGATTTGAGGGCAAATCCTTTTCAAGAGGAGGGGAAATGATGCGATTCCCGCCAAGAATGACGAGACCCGACAACTAAAGGAATCCAAGATCGTTCCATGATCGGATTTGAGTGACAAACTTTCGACCCGTTGTTTACGACAAAAACAAGAACCTTGGTATAACTGACCTCAACCCGTTGTTTATTGCGAAACAAGAACCTCGGTATATAGGAAGACGCCACAAACGGTGATCGAAAGCCGTTTGATAAGTCGATGAAGACGCCACAAACGGTGGTGGAAAGCCGTTTGATAAGTCGTTGATGAACGCCACGGAAACTTCCAATAAGTTCGAATTAGTTCTTCAAGAACTAAAGAGAATACTCTCACAATTTTCTGAATGTTCCTTTTTTATTAAAAATTCACAAAGATGAATATATATAAATATAAAGTAATCTTAATCTGACCATATCTCCTCCTATAGATAAGGAAAATAAAACCTAAAATATCAATAGAGATATGGCGTAATATATGAAGATATGAAATCTAAATATCCCGAGAATATCTCCATGAGATTTAAACTTTAAACAAATCTGATTATATCTTCTCTTGATCATCAAATATTCTAGAAGCTTCTCAAACACTTGCTAAATTTGCATTGCTCGGAATCTTCTATAACTTGAATCAAATGGATGGATTTTTGTTGATCACGTGATTCATGTTCAATGGGCCTCTACGAATTAGCTTGAGCCCGAACCTCTTGAATCAGGCTGTTAAGTTCATCTTTAAACTTCTTTGCTTGTGCTCGCGTAATCGGTCCAATTGGAACTTGAACTAGATCCCTTGAAGTCGTACTACGATTTGCATCATTGGGGCCTCTAAAGTACTTTCTTGGTATTGAAGTTACTAGGATAAATTCTGGTCTTTTCCTTAGTCAACGAAAATATGTACTTGACATCTTGGCTGAGTGCAGTATGTTGGCATCGCGACCATCGCCTTTTCCTATGGAGCAGCGTCATAGGCTATCCACGAGTTCTAGTGACTTGCTCTCGGATTCGATTAAGTACAGACGTCTGATTGGGAGGCTTATCTATCTAACTATCACAAGGCCAGAAATAAGCTATTCTCTTCATATTCTGACGCAATTTATGCAAGAGCCTCGTCAAGATCATTGGGATGCTGCTATACGGGTCCTTCGTTACTTGAAGCAATCTCCAGGTCAAGGGATATTTCTACGGCCTACTAGTCTCGAGCTTGAAGCCTTTTGTGACTCCGATTGGGCAAGTTGCCCATTAACTCGTCGTTCTATTACAGGGTACTTTATTATGCTAGGAGGGTGCTCGGTTTCATGGAAGACGAAGAAACAAACGACAGTTTCTCGCTCATCCGCTGAAGCAGAGTATCGAGCAATGGCGGTAACTGTCAGTGAGATCGTCTGTTTGCGAAGTCTTCTCTCCTCTCTTGGGGTACAAATGGCTGCACCGACCCATCTATTTTGTGATAATCAAGCTGCCTTACACATTGCAGCTAATCTTGTTTTTCACGAGCGAACAAAGCACATCGAGATCGATTGTCATTTCGTTCGTGAACACATTAAGACAGGACTTGTAAATACCAACCATTTGCCTACGAGACTTCAATTGGCAGACATCTTCACGAAGGCATTGGGTCGAGATCGCTTCCGTTTTATTCTTTCCAAGTTGGGCATTGGTAATCCCCATGCTCCAACTTGAGGGAGAGTATTATGGATAGTTCGGATTATACCATTGTATAATAAGGAATATTGTAACATATTTGGTAGCCATAGATATTAGTCATATAAAGAATAATTAGGATTTATTATTTTCCTTTTAATGTAAAGGCTCACGGCCTATTTTAGAAATTGCGTTTTCAATGAAAGTTAAGTTGGATTGTTCCAATCTTCTCAAATTTCATTTGCTGGCCCAGCAATTAACCATTATCTCATCAAATGCGTGATTTCTAACCATTTGTTTTGGAAATATTAGATTTGATAGATTAATTAATTTTATAGTGGTGTTCTCATTTGCATTATTTCTTATAGAAATTGTTCAGATTCTTGGAAAACATATTTTCTTCTTAAGAACAATAATTTCTTCTTAAGAACAATAAATAAATTTTCAAAGATTGATCTCAAATTTTAAACAATTATCTTTAGTACATTTTTGAATATTTTGAATTATTTTATAATTATTTTACAACTAGCAATTTTTATTAGTACTAGTAGGCATGCACGTGATATATTAATGAAATAAGACTTAAAATTTATTATATTATTATGCATGATTATAATTAATAAATTATATAAATTTATAAAAAAATATTTGACCTTTATTTAGTGGCTAGTGTAGTCTCATTTTCTTCGTGGATTTTCTCTCATTTTTTATGGATATTCTGGTGGATATCTCCACTTATTCTCTTGAAAATCTTTCTAATAATTATTCTCAAACATAAAATTTTCTTAAAAAATTTGTAAAAGAAAAAAAAGAATTTCTCCCTTTTTCTTGTGAATTTTTTTCTTAATTTGAATAATCTGTGAAGTCAAGTAAAATTTGAATTTTGTTGAAAACTATATTTTAAAAATTAAAATGAAATGAATCAAACCATATGGTGATCCTGTACTAAATAACTTCATGGCAAGCCACTTTTTCCCAATAAATTAATTTTCAATAAGAAAAATACGAATCCATAAGCTCTATTTTTGTGTAATGTTTCCAATGAAAATTTCATCAACAAATATTTTTAGTTTTAAAATATATTTTAAGTGAGAAATTTTAAACCTATTTTTGACAAATTTTCACTGGTAAGTTGACATGTTATCAAATGAAATTCTGATAAATATTTCGTTGAAAATTTTTGAACTAATTTTAGATGAAATTTTTGTGAATAGTAATCCATAAAAACATTTTCAAGTTTCTTTATAATGACTGTCAATCGATATCACCCATCACAATCATTTCGGGATAAGCTTACTTAAGGTTGTCCATTTATTTAGGCCATATATAACAAAATTTAAATTTTGAAATTATTCTCACTACAAGAAATTTCATTTATTATGACAAAATCTCTTGCCACAAAAAAATGTTTGTCAAAAGAAACAATTATATAGTGATAAAAGATAAGTTTATCACAATAATTGTCAAATCGGGACAAAAAATAATTTGTCATTTCATTTTGTCATAAATAATACACTTACGGTGACAAAATGTGATTTTATCACAATAGTTTGTCACGGTTGCTTTGGCTGACAATTCGTTACGATTCTTAGCTGTAATATTGTGACAAAATTATTTCATTGCAAAAAATTTATCGCAAAAAATCATATCAGAATTTACAGTGACAAAGATATGTGTCACTAATGACATGTTATATCATGACAATTGTATTTTGTCTCAATAATCTCATTTTTCAACTAATAGCTACAAATTATTTTTCACAATATATAGTATAATTTCTCATGATGAATGATTTTATCAAAAGAATTATTATTTACTTACGAAACATCCTTGATTTTTAAATTTTTAAATAATTTATAATATTCACTAATTCATCATTTTTATTATAAATAAGTACTTTTTGGTGAAATGTGATCATCTATAGAATTAATTTCATAATTTTCTAATTTTCTATATTTGTTATCTGCAAAATATAAACTTAAGTTTTAAATTTTTTTCAAATAATACGATCTAAATGCATTAATTTTTTAATATTTCAAACATATGTTTTCCGGTCAATTGTAATATCTAAATAATATAATCTCTATGTCTTATTTTTTTTATGATATCATTCAAAAATGTCAAATTTTTTATTTTTAAAATCCTTTTAGTAATATTATTTAGTAATCACGAATATTTAAATTTTAAATTTAAATGAATTTTTTAGTATGTGATTACTTAGTGAAAATTTTAAAGCATTTTAAAATTTTCATGATATATTAATCTTGAATGTTTAAGTTTTCAAATATTAAGTTCTCATTTAATAAATAATGAATTTTTATGTTGTAAATTAGTTTTTATTAGATATATATGTAAATGTGGTTGTATGTATGACTTTAAAAAAATTTGCGTTTTCCATATTATCTTCATATTTATATGAGATCTTGTACATTGCTTTAACAAATAAAATAATCCTTAAAACAAAGAGAAAAGAATCCTTTATGTTGATAGTAAAAAAAAAAAAAGAAACAGGATAAAACAGAATCCTTATGAGATGGAAAAATCAAAACAGAAAAATCACAATTTCTGTGTGATCGTTTTGCAGGTTCATTCAGTGGGTATGGTGTTGCTGCAGCAGGTTTAGATGCGGTGATGTGGAGGAGGAGAAGAAGGAATCGTACGGACATCTAGCTTCGCTCTGCGGAGACGGATACTGTAAGCACTTGGTGCACAGCAAGGCCTGTGAGGCGCTCTCTCAGCTCCCTTCTCTCATGCCTCTCTACTCCGGGTAAAGCTACATTTTGTTCCGTAAATTCCCCTCATTCAAAATCCGAAACAGCAACCGAAGAGGTTGATATTTGATCGGAACCAGGATTCAAGGAGAAGTCATGATATTGGACCAACACAGATGGATCCGCCCTGCAGTCTCCTCAGATTCAAATTCCTCTCAGGTGAGTTATGAGCTATACTTCTCGTTGAATCAGGGTCACTATAAGTATTGAGTCTTAGAATCTGATCTTATGCTGAATGATTTACTCGTTAGAAGAGCAAGAGTAATACAACGCTGTTAATCGGGAACAAAATTTTTTCGGCAGGAATAAGACCCAGTCTCTCTCTTGTGGTCTTCTCCTCCCTAGTTGCAGCCCTCTCTTCGTCCCATTTGCTCCTTCAATAGAGAAAATCGGAGAAGCCTGCTGTCTCGTCTCATCCTCTTCAGCTCTCTCTCATAGCTATGGTTTTTAGCTTCTTGCTCTTGTAAATTCTCATCGGGTCCCCTTCCTTGACATCATAGAAACGGATCGGCTAAGAAGCTTTCTAGGTACACTTTAAAATTGGGGCTTTCCGATTCTATGTCCATGTTTGCTTACTGAGAAATTAAGCTTAAGCTGTCCTTGAAATCTGACTTACTTGAGGATGACTTATATTCAATTTTGCTCTGAGTTATCTATATGTGCTACTTGTCTCCGTTGTTCACTTAAAAACTTCGATGGATTATTTTCTTGCTAGATGAATTTTGGTTTGGTTGTTTCCTGATATTGCATGTTTATTTGATATTCTCTGCAAAAGAAATTGGAGTGATGACAATCAATCTCGTAAAATTTTGGAGACTACTTAGGCAATTGTTATATGTTCCATGAGTTAATATTTTTCTTCTTTAAGTTTTTTTTGCCAATTGTGCAGAAAATAGATGGAGAGAAGTTGGATGAAACTCAGGGATCATTTTTGCCTGGAGTATGCGGAAGGGGTTCGAGAGTTTATGCGTGTCGCAACTCAGCATGCCGGATCTGGTAATAGAGTTCGATGCCCTTGCAAAAATTGCAAAAATTGTTATTTTAGACAATTGTTAGAGGTTAAGAGGCACCTCCTTTTATATGGAATTTTGGAAGACTATACTTGTTGGATTCATCATGGTGAAACAATCCAAGTTGCTGATCATAATCTTGCTGGTGAGAAAACTAATAATCAACATATTTCTGATGATCAAGGCGACAATATATATAATGATATTCCAGAGCTGTTAGAGGATCTACAAAGAGGTACATTTGCAGAATCTTTTGGAGAGACTTCCACTGACCAAAATACATCGGGTAATGAAGGTGAAGTGGAGAAATTTGCTAGACTGCTAAATGATGCTAACCAAGAGTTATATCCTGGTTGCTTGAAATATTCTAAGTTATCATTTCTTCTAAAAATGGTTCATGCCAAATCAATGGGGAATTGCAGCAATAAAGCATTTGATATGATGCTGACATTATTCAAAAGTGCCCTTCCAGAAGGTGCGACGCTTCCAAAATCGTACTATGATGTGAAAAAGTTATTGCGTGATTTGGGTCTTGGTTATATAAAGATCGATGCTTGCCAAAATGATTGCGCATTATTTTGGAAGGAACATGAAAATCTTGATAGGTGTCCAAATCTAAATTGTCAAGCTCCTCGGTGGAAATATAGTGCTCTTAAACGTAAGAAGATTCCCCATAAGGTGCTGCGATACTTTCCTGTCAAGGCCAGACTTCAACGTTTATTCATGTTTAAGGAAACATCAGAGGATATGAGATGGCATAAAGAGAAGCGTGTTCAAGATGGTGTAATAAGACATCCAGCTGATGCTATAGCATGGCAAGAGTTTGATAAGGAACATGATTGGTTTGCTCAAGATCCTCGAAATGTTCGAGTAGGCCTTGCAAGCGATGGGTTCAATCCTTTTGGTAATATGAGCACGACCTACAGTATGTGGCCGGTGTTTTTAATTCCGTATAACTTGCCTCCCTGGAAATGCATGAAGGAGCCATTTATCATGTTAAGCTTGCTCATACCCGGTAAGGATTCTCCTGGTAATGAAATTGATATATATTTACGCCCATTGGTTGATGAGTTGAAAGAGTTATGGTTAGAAGGTGTAGAGACATATGATTCATATAAGGATGAGAAATTTCGGTTGCATGCTATATTATTATGAACCATAAATGATTTTCCGGCTTATGGAATGTTATCTGGGTGGAGTACGAAAGGGAAGTTAGCTTGTCCAATATGCAATAAGGACACTTGTTCATTTACACTAAAAAATGGACAGAAACAATGTTATATGGGTCATCGTAGGTTCTTAGATTCGCAACATTCATGGAGAAAAAGTAAAAAATTTGATGGTAAGTCAGAGTACCGGTCGAAACCTGAAGAATTATCTGGAGATGATGTGTTAAGACAATTGAGGCAAGTTGAGAATGTAAGATTTGGAAAGCCGCCTAATCAGCGAAAGAGGAAACGTTCAGATGGTGAACTGAATTGGACAAAAAGAAGCATATTTTTTGAATTGCCTTACTGGAAAACATTAAAGCTGCGACACAATTTGGATGTTATGCATATAGAAAAAAATATATGCGAAAATATTTTGTCCACTTTGATGAATATTGAGAAGAAAACTAAGGACAACATCAAGACCCGTTTGGATTTGGAGGAATTGGGTATACGGAAGGAGCTGCATTTACAACGAGGTGGTGACAGGTTATGGGTTCCACAGGCATGTTACACACTCACACTACAAGAGCGGCGAAAGCTCTGTGGATGGCTAGGACTAGTTAAGTTACCTGATGGATATGGGTCTAAATTTTCCCGTGTTGTGGCCAATGATGCTGCTAAGGTTTCCGGTATGAAAAGTCATGACTATCACATATTCTTACAACGACTGCTTCCTGCTGCATCATATGGATTCTTGCGAAAGGATGTATATGTCGCACTATCGGAGTTGAGCAATTTTTTCAAGGAACTATGCTCTAAAGTTGTGAATAGAGAAAAATTGGAACTGTTGAAGCATGATATCATTTTAATATTGTGCAAACTTGAGATGATTTATCCACCGTCCTTTTTCGTCATTATGGTTCACCTAGCTATCCACTTACCTCGTGAAGTTGAATTAGGTGGGCCGGTTCAATATCGTTGGATGTATTTTGTCGAGAGGTAGTTTCCATACTTTTATTATGTACATTTCTTTTCTTTTAATTATAATATGTGTCTTTCTTAAGATATTTTAATTGTTTAATGTATATAGGTTATTGAGGACGTTAAAGGACTCTGTGCGCAACAAAGCTCGCCCAGAAGGCTCGATTGCTGAAGCGTATATTGCCAAGGAATGCCTTAATTTTTGTTCCATGTATTTTCGTGGTATTGAAACACGATTTAATCGAGAGGACAGAAATTATGATGGGAGCAAAACAGATGAATCGAGTGGATTTCTGATTTTTAAACAAAAGACGAGGCCATTAGGAGCAGCTAAATATAAAGTTTTGTCCAAATCTGAGAGAGATAAAATACAATGGTATATTCTCCATAATTGCAGTGAGATTGATGCTTACCGAAAGTAAGTATATTAATATATAGTGCACATGTCTTTTTATAGTAGTACTGTGCATGATTAATCTTTGGGATTTTGCAGTTTACACAAAGAGGAGCTTGAGAGAGAATCTCCTGCAAATGTAGAGCAAAGACATCAAGAGAAATTTCTAAGTTGGTTTAAAACTCAAGTAAGTGTTAGTTTATTTATTTCCAATTAATGTTGTCTATTATCCAACTAAATTCTTGAAAAATTATATGCATGTGCTAGGTTACAAATTTGCGGCTGAACAATTCAATTGGATTCTCTAATCAACTGTATGTACTTGGAATGGGCCCTAATGAACGAGTCGCGAAGTATAGTGGTTTGATTGTGAATGGAGTTAGATTTCAGACTGTAGATCGTGATAAGACCCTTCAAACACAAAATAGCGGTATCGTGGTTAAGGGAGAGCATAATTCAGAAGAAATTGATTTTTATGGTGTGATAGAGGATATAATCGAGCTGCAGTATGGTAATATGAATCGTGTTTTTATATTGGGATGCAAGTGGTGGAATATGGGGGACAAGCGAAATGGATTTTGGTCGGATGGACGTTTAATTAGCGTTAACACCAGTAGAACGTGGTACATGAGTGATCCATTTGTCCTTGCAACTCAGGTTGAGCAAGTTTTTTATGTTAATGATATTAAACGTGGAGGCAGTTGGAGAATTGTACAGAAGGCACATTCTCGAAATCTTTATGATGTTCCTGAGAGAGATATGAGATATGATAACGAAGAATTGGATACCAATCAAGAGCCATATCAGCAAGATCAGTCATATGACATCAGTCAAATTGACATCGATGATAAAATTGACGGACCACTACATCGGGATGATGTAATGCCTATAGATGTTGATTCCAGCACATTACTTTCACAAGTTAGGAACAACAATGTTGAGAATGATTTTGTTGATGAAGAATATGATACATTCGATGAATATCTCGATGATTCTAATGAAGAGGACTATGCCGATGATGACGATGACGATTTGGATGAGGAGTCATAGATTTTTCCGAGGTTAGTAATGCTTTTAGTTTATGACAAGTTTGCACTGCCATTTGCTGAAAAGTTTATAATTATGCTTCCCTATAGTCTATTAGGTTCAATATTGATATTTTGTTTTCCAGTTTGAGTAGTGATGGGCGTCTTTGAAAAATTAGTGAGTGAGCGACCGTTGTGCTGGGGAAACTAACTGAAATAGCATGAACTTTGCTAGAGTTTTTCTCAACTCAATGATTTGATGGCCTTAAGATTGTAAGGAAATTTGTGCTCCTTGTTAGGGTGTCTATGAACTGAGTTTTTCTTTTTCCCCTTTTCTATGGTAGTCTGCTGGTCTTCCGTGGGCAGTGGCAAAAGGATAGGACACTTTCACTCCAATCTGTACGGTTGTAAGTCTTTTATATTCTTTTCTTGTAATGTTGCTTTAGTTCATCTTTACCCTTTTATATCATACATAGTTATTAACAACAATATGACCATTTTAATTAGAACAACTGAACCCTTATTAGAGTTACATTAGCTAAAACCATTTAAAAATACTTGTAAACATTAACTTCCATATCTATCTATAAATATATATGTTCAAGTTACATTTTGATTAGTTAGTATTTATTAAATGACTTTTTTAAAGTAGGATTATATAATTTCATCTAAAAGTAATTAATAGGCAAAAAAAAAGCATCAAATCTCTTCTCACCAAAATTAAAAAGCCATCAATTATCTTATTTTCCCTAATTTTGCACGTCTCTCTCTCTATCTCTCTCTCTCTCTCTCTCTCATCTTTCTCTGCCGTTCCAAATCTCTCGCTATTTCTCTCTTCCTCTTCCAATTCTCTAGCTTATCTCTTCCAAATCTTTCTCTCCCATGTTTCTTCTCAGATTCTGAAAGCAATCCACCGAAAAATTCGCAAGATTTGCTGCCCACTAGCATCATTGAGCGCGAAGAAGGGCGCGCCAAAATGGGTATGCAAATTTGGCGAAAAATTCAGTGTAAATCATTTCCTGCGAATCGTAATTGGGGGTTCGTAGCTCTCTATCTAATCACAAGAGAACTTGGGCAAATTACACGAAGGTATCTCCTTTCTCTTTCTCTACACCGATCGATGCTCTCTTACTGAAGATTCTATCTATTGATTATATACTCATTTTGTTCCATGGGAGTTGTTGTTAGAGATTGGAAATATTAGTCGAAAAGTGGTGTTTTCTGATCATTGTACTTATCTGTTAGAGAATGTCTCTTTGTTACGCTAGTGTCACGGTGATTTGCAATGAAATGGTAGGCCCTGGTTGTTCGCTTTAGCCTTGTGCTCAATGTTAAAGTGGATGTTCTAAATTTATTTTTCATTTTCTTTTTTCGAACATAAGAACAACTGCATAACGACTCTTATCAGGAAAAAGAAAGTGAAATTTTGGGGAGAATTTGTAGTTCAGCTACCAAAGAGATGCTGTTTCTCTAGCTTTACTTTCAGTTATTCAGTAGTTCAACTTTATCCAAATTACTTTCGATGTCTTCCTTTCAACTGATATGATTGTTTGTTCCTGAGATTCAAATGAAGAGCCTACTATCTTGTGGTGTGACCAACCAATCCTCGGTGTATCAGAGTCAATTGACCTAGTATGAATGTAGAGGAATACATATAAGTTCTGCTATTAGAAGAAAGCATATAGGTTCTCATTATTTTTCTCAATTTTTTGTGGGGTGAGGGGTGAAATTTCGATTGACTTGTGAAAGGCTAAATCTGTGTTTGGCTAGAAGCATGTATCTTTTATGGCAGCTTCTTCATCCTGAATGATGACCTTCACTTGTCAAGTGAATGCTGACCTTCACTTATCAACCGAAATTTATCCACCGTCCTTTTTTGTCATTATGATGCCCGATTCTTAATTTGTATCATTTAAGTTGTGGTTCAGTGCTGAGCTTCTGAAATTCGATATTTGTTGAGTTTTTCCCTTTACTTCACTTTCAATTGACTCTCTATATAGCAAAGGAAAATTGGGCTTGATGATACTTTTTTGGTTTTCTTTCACTGTGAGCCACCTGGCGTTAATGATCAGTTATCTTAAGTTGATGTGTAGAGTCATCATATAAATACTTGTGCATTTAATGAAACAAAAAAAAATTATCTTTGATTTATTCTCGTTAGAATTCTGTTTTATCATGAATATAACTCTTTGAGTTTTGATAGGTCCATTGACGATGACACCACATCGTCAAAGGAAAAATACTTCAGCCACTGGTCAAGTCAGTTCTACTCAATCCCAATCCCATCCTGGTTTGCCAACAGCTCCTCAAAGCATGTCGCCTCAAGTGGGAACTTCTAATCAAACTGGTAGCCCGGTTGCTTCTATACCAGCTGATTTAGTAACCAAAGGTTTATTCTTTTTTTGCATTTACCCTTGTTTCATATTCTAACTACTTGTTCATCTTGTATACGTTAACTTTCTTATATTATTCATAGGTACTACTATTGCTACCAAAAAGAGAGGTCGTGGTTTAGCTAGGGGTTTTCAGGTCACGAAACGACTGAAGGAGGGTAGCAAAATTGATGGAGTTATCATTTCTGAAGATAACTACAAACCCGTAGGCCCAGCTGAGAAAATATTTAAGATGGAGTTAGGCATAATCACCCGGTTACTAGCTCCCCTTCAAGTATTTTATTGGAAGAGAATGAAAAATGAGATGAAAGAGCCACTGTTTGCTCGTCTAGAGGTAAGAGAAACCATGAATATTATAATTTAATTTAAGATATATTATGTATTGCATGTAAATAAGATGACTTTAGCTGCAAATTTGATGCTGAAATGTGGTAAAACAAGCATATTAATTTTCTTATTGTACTTTTTACTTTGGCTCTGTAGAGTGAATTTCAAATTTCTCTATCTGAGCCCCATACAAGAGAAGTGGTAGATGCAGCAATGGCAGATCGTTATAGGCAATTCAAGCATAATTGCCGCAAGCACTATAGAAAGTTTTCGACCATTGAGGAAGCACGTCAAAATCCTCCTATTGATGTGGAGGAGGCAGATTGGATTTCATTGTGTGAGCATTTCGAGAGTGATGAATTTAAGGTTTTTTTTTATCTAGTTTGTCTATTTTTTTCTGCCCCTTTGTTTACCATATGGATGCCCTTTATGCAAGTAAATGTATTTTTTAATGTAGCGTGCTAGCAAGGCAAATGCTGCCAATCGGTCGAAGCTTGAGGTGAATCATACATCAGGTTCAAAATCATATTGTCAGCGTATGTATGAAATGGTAAGATTGAGGATGAATTCAAAATGTTTTATACTAGATTTAATCAATGAATGATATATCACATCATTTATAATTATGTGTAGGAAATCTCTGAGGACCCTCGACCGGTTCCTAAAGAAGTCGGTGTGTATTATGATGCCCATCACAAGAGGGCTACCGGCACATGGATCCATCCAAAAGCTCAAGAGAACTATGTATTTCACTCTTACATGAAAATACGTTAAAAAGCTTTTTAGAGATATTTATTTGCTCATAGAAGCTGAACCTATTATTTTTATTGTTAGTAATAGTGATATTTTGAATGTAAAATATATTTTCCATCACAGGAGCAAATGAAGGCTTTGCATGCACAACCAACAGAGAATGACATTCCATTAACAGGAAGAGAGATATTTCAGGAAGTTGTGAAGCCAAAATCTGGGTATACTCGTGGACTTGGCTATGGTGCGAGGCATCATGCTAGGCCAAGATCAACTGCTCGTTTCTATGTAGAAGGTAATGACTCTGAGAGAGAATCTCGTCAAGTGTTGGAGCAGAAGATTGGAAGTCAACAAGCTCAAATAGAAAGTCAACAAGCTCAGATAGGAATATTGCAATCATCACATGCCAGTCTGGAAGCCCAAATTCGAGATTTGCTTGGTCGACTTGAAGCAAGAGACAGCTCTCACTCAAATCCTTAACGGTAAATAAAAAACTTCAACTTGTTGTTTTTCTTTTTTTGTCTATCTATTGGCTATATTGGTTAGATTTCAGTTTTTCAGTGGACATCAACTTCATAGAATATAGAAGGAAGTTGTTTTGCTTGTCTAGTAAATTGAATTGGGTTACCAATAAAAAAGAATAAGCTTGGATTTTTCTATAGGATGAAACTCATAATTTTTTGGACATTCTTCCAAATATTCTCTAACCCTTTTATGGTTGATCTCCATGAAATTAAAACAATTTTATATTTTATATCCATTCCGTCATAGCCTCTTGAACCTTTTAAAGCAGCCTTTTGTTTGAAGATAATTGTTCATATTTTTATTTTTCTATGGAGACTAACTTTTATTTTGCATTTTGAAGATGTAGTCTTGTTTTAGATGCCTTATTTATGGATAAGGTCTATTGTAAGATCCTGGAGCATTACAATCTAATATTTATGAGTTGTGGCATGATAGCCATCACATAACAATCTAATTTTTATGAGTAGTGGTATTATAGCCATCACATATGTATTATTTTTAAATTACAACATGCTAATTGAATTTTCTGTTTTGTATTTTGTAGATGAAAGTGCATTCGGACAATGGGAGGCGCATGGCTCATCCCGTAAATGGTTTAGAAAGATCATCTCTATATTCTAGGATGTTTTCTTTTAATTTCTAAGTTCAAGTAGAAGTAGTTCTCTTCTTAGACTTGTAATTTGGAATTTCTTTGACATTTTAATATTATAACTTTGGATTAATAGGTTAATATATATTTGGTGCTCTTTATTCTAGTTGAAAATGTTTGTATTGTTTTCGTTTTCCACTAATTTTGTACCTTCAATTTGGCCTATGATTACAGTATTGGATAAAATGTAACATTCGTCAAATTTACCGTATGAATTATAGATAAAATAATAATGATGAAAGAATTCGTCAATAATGACGAAAAAATACTTGAAAAGAGGAATTTAATTTTATAAATTTTTAGAAAAGTAATATTTTCAAAAAATTATTAATTATTCCTAATTACGAATTTTTAATTTTATTAATTTTGTTATTTTGACGAATATTTCATCATGTATATTATCACGAGATATTTCATTCGAAAATTAAAGATCGATTTTTCATGACAAATGACATTTATTACAACAAAATCATCTTAACATTTTGACATTTCATTTTGTCACGATAAAATGATTTATAACTATAAAATTTAACTTTGTCACAATATGTGATATGATTTTGTGATAAAGTAATATTTTGTCACGACAAACTTATTAAGACGAGCTTATTCTAACAAAAGCCGTGACAAAAAAAATTTGTCACGAGAAACATTTGGTGACAAATACTAACCATATTTTGACAAAATATTTTGTAGTAATAGTCTAATATTCTTGTAGTGTCTTCTCGCAACGAAATGTCCATTCGTTATCCAAAACAAGCTTTATATAATGAAAGCATATAAATGCATGCAACTAATTTATTTGAAGATCACCTAGGCTCGAACCTAGATATGTCGGAACCTATTAAGCTTCTGAAATCAAATGGCGTAAAACGAAATATTGAAATAAAAGAGAAAAAGCTTTCTCCAGCGAATCATATTATTTCACACTTCTATTAGCGCAATGAATTATTCGAAAATGAAAATATACGGTTGACTACTTATCACTGATTGAATCTACGAAAAAATGCAATAGTTTATCCTACAAAGATGGGTAAGAACCCGTTGAATTTTAAAGTTTAATTTTACAACAAATAAAAGGGTGTCCAACTAACAAATAAGAATAAGATATAAATGGGTCATTTCCTGGCAATGAATAAACAAAGAAAAATTGAGTTTAAAAGTCATAAGATGGAAAAGTTTCGAGAAGATGGAAATAAAAACTACTCGAATTTTTCCCTGGAAAACTCATTGAAATTGATAAAAAAAAAGTAAATCTTATGCCTATAGATACTGAAAAAGTACTTCATCAAAAAACTTAAAATACATGTAACTATTTAATCGTTGACTTCAAAAAGCATACGCAGATATAATTGCATGGGTACATTCACCTTTAATCACGTCCCCTAGCCAATGATCGTCACAATTAAGGGGGCAAGGATTCTTCAGCTCCCACGCTGTTAAATATCATTTTTTGCTCTCTAAAAGGGACCTTTTGCAGGCACCAATCAAATGCAGTCTCGTCAGCGTCTATTGGGGAGAAATTGTGTTGCAAAATATAAATCATTCTCTCTCTTCTCCCCCTTCCCAACTCTCTTCTCTATGACATTCCCCATTCCATAATCGAGGCTGTTGGCTTGGCGCTGATTACCCCTGCCCTAATCAGTCTCTTGCTAGCCATCTACACGTCACATTAGTGATTAGCCCCATATCACGGCGAGAAGACCCTAGGTGATGAGATATCAGATCTCTTCAATGAGATGGCGGGATAGTGATCTTGACATCGCTAAGGTGGCAGTGGGTGGGATGCGATAAGCATCATTTCATGAAAAGAAATTGAAGTTACTTATTTCATGAAAAGTAAATGAAGTTACTTATTTCATGAAAAGTAAATGAAAATTAACAACTTGCGACTAAAATTTAGGGGCGTGTATAGATAATTTAGGTTCATTCTGAGGGTGCCATTTCTTTCATGTCCATCGAAGTTGAGCAAAGACTTGAAATTTTTGCCAGTTGGCTTTGTTTGTACTATTTCGTTTTAGCATCTATTGATTGATATTCGCCCGTCTTTCGTCTAACAGAGCCTCTTTATACTAGACTGAGATTGTTCCGCCACACTTTGACAAGGAAGAAAGTTTTGTTGTAGCTGGTATTGCTTTTACTATTTACAATCTCTATTTTCTATTTGTTGGTTGGTTCACTTATTTCAAAATTTTTACATCGAAGTATTACCTATTTTCTAAAAACTTATTGGTTGAACGTTATTTATTTTAAGTAGCAAAGTGTATATATCAAATAAATGTTCTTTCATGTTGCGTACTTATATTCTCTTCGAGATGAAACTTTGGTCTATAGAGCACCCTTCATCAAGCCTAACCTTCATATGCGAATGAAAGATAAAAAATTTACAAGTTGGCTTACAAAGGAAGAATTAACGTACTTTATGGATATCTTTTCTTTGATCAATTAATTCATTAGTCATTACGGTTCTCTTGGAAGGTTCGTTATTTGAATGAGTTAATTCATACCAATCAGTGGCGTAGTTTTTTGTTTTTTTTTTGTTTTTGGTTACGTTAAGATAAGAAAATACTTGAGTGAAATTATAATGGGTTAAAGTCTCGATTCCTATTGTTAGATGGAGTATAAATTTATTTATTTTGCTTTCGTCTTTTACCAAGATGCTAATATTTATCTAGTAATTTGGTATATGATTTCCAGGCTTCAAATTTATCTTGACATCTCCTTTTTTTTCAGTTAGATTTTTTGTTTCCACTACCCATACCATATGTATAGCTTTGACACATTGACTTGAAATGGTTTTTCTAGGGCATAATTAGAGAGTATGGGACATATAAAATGCTTAATTGCACTAGGGACTAATAAGAAGGATCGTTATCACTAACCATAGTTGTAATTACGTTAACTTGTCTTTTTTTCAACCTAAATTTCTAGTACTCATATATAGATGAATTATTTTCACATTTATTTCCATTTATTTAATAGTGGTTCGGTTGATTACTAAGGGGTTTATTCATTTTCTGCCTACTACATCAACCTACACATCTAGTGCCATTATTCCGACTGAAAATATCAATCTTTTTCCCTTTGATAGAATTATGGAGCCGAAGAATAGAAAATATTGGTCTTCTTTTTCTCATTTTGTGCTGAGCTATTGTCCTTTACGGAATAATTTTGGTTTGTATCTGAAACTTGATCAAGTGTTACTTTCATCTTGTCTTTGTAAATACAATCAAGTTCTTTTTAACTTTCATGCTTGATTATTGTGTAAAGAAAACAGTGGTGCGTGGCTTTGTATTGCTTGCAAAGATAATTGGGTGATATTGATTATTTATTACATATATCTATATCTATATATTGATGAACATATTAATGCAATGCTCAAAACCATATATATTTTAATCATGGATGCATTTTTACTTTCCTCATATGCTAATAACCCATTATGGACATTTTCAATATGTATCAAAATTGAGATCATGAAGACCATCATGGAGAAGGCTCTTTGAGAAAAGGAAATGGCAGAACAGAAGATCATGGAAATGGACTTGAATGTGGCCAAAACATTTGCCACAATGATTAAGAAACTTTGCCCCGATTTGAAAGGACTTCCAGAGTTGTTGGGTAGCAATCAACATTCATGTGGCTTCTCAAAGAAAGATCAATGATGAAGTTAATCGGTGCAATGTACTAGATGTCGATCCCAAGGTGGATGATGCGACACTCAAAAGAACTTACAAGAGGCCTATGATTCTTGTTCACCTAGAGAAAAGCCGAGTTGCAAGTTCTTTTGTGATCATCCACCTTGGGATCAACATCCAATAATACCATATACCAATCAACTTCATCATTAATCTTCTTTTGTGAAGCAATATAAATGTTGATTACTACCAACAAAGTCCTTCGAGAACGGGACATTGGTTCCTGACCATCATTGCAAATGTTTGGGCTCCATTCAAGTCCATTTCGATGATCGTTTTTTCTGCCATTTCCTTTACCCCGTGAGCTTTCTCCTTGATATTTTCCTTGATCACGATTATGATATATAGATAAGCAAATAAGGAAAGCGAAAGACCATCCATGATTAGAATATGGCTCTTAAGCATCACCTTCATATATATTCATCAATATGTACGTAGATACATGTAAAAAAAGAACAAAATCATCCAATGATCTTAGCATGTAATAAAAAGATCTTGCATTATAGCTTTCTTCACACAATAATATTCTTAGAAATATATATGCATGTATATCTAAGTCTGTAATTTTGTGGTAAAGTATTTATATATATTTATGATGCAGGCCGTAATTAATTAAAAAAAAAAAGAAAAACTATAGCTAGGTCATATATATTTAGGTTGCTTCCATGAGTATTGTAATCTTAATTAGTTTTCATCTAAACATTTTAAGGTAAGCAAAAAAAATCTTTTTAACATAATGTCTCAAGAGTAGGACTGATCAAGGCAATTCAAGAACAAAAAAATTAATTAGTCATGTGAAAGTAAAAAAAGAAAAAGAAAAAACTCTAGTATGTGCATAATAGACCAACATCATAGGCAACCCTTCATGCTCAAAGTTTGAAGAAGGGACCAATATCATTACGTTACAAATAATTGCTCAACAAAGTACGAAGATAAGGACCTGACGATGATTTGATTTGAAATAAGGACCCCTAATATTTTGATTGAAATAACAGACATGTGATCATAAGTTATTATTGCTCTTTTAGTGGCAAAATCGGTCTTTAATTAACATTCAAACTCTAGTAAACGGGCAAAAAGTGAAATTAGTGACCTATATGTGTACTAAGAATTTTGGTTGAAATGATAGTAAGTAAACATAATTTACAACTATGTGATAAAGATCCTTCATTATGAGTCTCAAATGCAAGTGTTTTGGGTCCCAAAATAGGATGGAATACTTTTTTTTTCTTTTTCGATTATAATGGAAGCCCGTGGAAATTCTAACAGCTAATAAAAAGGCACGGGGAGTCTTACAAAATATCGAACCTAGAATTTTTGATTATGTGAAAAAACTATATTATGTCATATGTAAAGCTATACATGGTAAGCGCAGTGGTGATAACCAAAAATTTTGTTGAAGAAGAAGAATATACCAAATTATTGGATAAGTATTAACATCCTCATATAAGGAGAAAGCAAAACTAATAAATTCATATCTAAATGCAAATTTTGAACTCATATTGACAATATGGTACCATCATTCTATCATACTTTTCATTAATTAGTATTCTATTAACTCTGCCTAAGAAAAAAGAAATCACGATAGCGCGCGATGGATGGATTTGCATTAACTTGTTGAGATAAAGAAATTCCAAAATAATCATAACGACTAACAAATTAATTGATCAAGTGGGAAAAACTCCATAAAATTCGGTAACATTTACTTTGCAGCCAAGTGTTTTAAATTTTATGGTCCTTTAGTAGTGTGTAAAACCACTTTATCCAAGGCAAAAAAATAAAATTTCTATATGCAAGGTGAAAGAACACCCTCTTGACTAGGGGTGGTCGGGTCCGGGTATCATGTTTTTTTTTTCAGGATATCCAGACCCTATCCTGTAAGAAACAAGTTACAAGATTTTAGAATCGGACCCTACCTTGTTGAGTCCTGAAACCGAAACATATCCGGAACTTGTATTATACCACAGGTTCCGGGTACTCTGTTGGAACCTGTAAAGTTTTTTTCTCGCTAAATAAAATCGAAAATGTCTCATTCATAATCAGTAATCACGCAAAACAGAATGTTAACATATATTTAGATTAATCCACAATACACAATAAAGAGTAATATGTCTCATTAATCAATCCACAAAACTAAACATCAGTAATACGATCAAGTCTCACCGAGGGCACACTGAAGTCGTCGAACCAAAGCTACCAACAATAAGGAATGTGAGGCTTCCACTGAGAGAGTGAGAGAGAGAGAGAGAGAGAGAGAGAGAGGGTAAAGTAAAAGAGAGAAATATATCTGAATTTAATTAAGGGAAATTATTATTAAATCCGCCAACTGGTTTTGATTCCGGTTCCCGTTTTGGGTACTCTATATGCAGGAACTGGAACCAGAACCTATTTTTACCGATTTCTTATTTTAATACCCGGGTCCTATCCTATTTTCAATATGAGCTACCCGAACCCTACCCTAACGGGTAAGTTCTGACCGGTTCCAAGTATACCTGATATCCATGCACATCCCTACTCTGGACATACTTTTCCTACTAAAAGCAAATCAAGTTCTGATTTTCGAATTAAATGAAACGGCTAACAACGAGCATATAATTGCTATAATATTATCACTCACCTGTCTTCCTTATCAACTGAATCCTATTCCAGCATATAGAGGCTCCGTTCGATAAAGACAGCCTAAAATCAAAGAGCATATCATTTTAGGGAGAGTATTAGCTAAACCAGCGAGCAAAGGTGAATAATCATTAGCCACTAGTTGTCCACAATCATAGCCAACAAGAAACCAGAGCCATCTACATCTAATGCTTATTTACCTTTCTTGAAGTAAGTAGATCTATCAATATAATTGTAGTATTCTCTAATCACAAGTACCAAGCTTACAAAAAATCATGATAACTAGCAAACAACGACCATCTCTTTTAAGATTTTTAGAACAATATGCTTGCCTTAAATTGGGAGTGACTAACAAGAACTAAGAATTCTAAAAGAAAAAAAAAATCCAATCTATAAAGAAGAAAAAACATATAGAATTGATAAAAATTCGCTTGGGATGACTTGGACTCCCCACTAGGAATTGTCCAGTATGAAGAATAATCTGAACCGAGAATTAGCTATGCTCACAAGACGACGTCTAAAGGCAAGAAACCTATCAATGGGCTACAAGCGCTTCCCTTCCACTCTAAATGTATCTTGGAACTATGCAATGTATTGTCTCATGGTCTATTTAAAGAACCAAGACCATGGTTATCCTTTGGCACACAAGCGAGGTAATGGCCTTAGATGGCAGGTCCACTTTTACTTTATATTTCACATAGAGCCAGCATTTAATGCCCTTCTCAATTTTTATATATATCATTAGATTTATTACACTAAGATACTTTTAGTAAAAACTTTATGTTATAAGATACGTTTTAAATTGAGCATTAAAAATTGTATTTGAATTATAAGGATACTTGGTAAAATGGAACATCTAAAGCTTATATAGATGCATGAAACTGTCATGAAAAACATAAAGTATTTGATTGCCATCTCAATTTTCATTAAAAATAATTAATAAGTATTGAGAAATTTTCCCTGTTTCTTATCTTGCATTGGTTGATCATACAAAAAATTTCGTTAATCACCTTGCAGATCTACTCTTTGACAATAATCAATACGATTAAGGTAACATGTTAATAACTTTCTTAAATTCCTCCTTCCCCGCCCCACCACAAAAAAGGCCCTTTTCATCATCGATTTTTCTCGTTATATTTGAAGGCATAAAATTTATTAAATTGTGTTTATTATAGAATTGATTTGCATTATGTATTTAGGTTTAAGTTTTTGCATATGGTAGGTGCAATATAGACCAAATAAAAGAATAAAATGTTAGTGTAGCTTTACATATGTGTTTTACATACACACTTCAATTACGAGTGGTCTTATCATAAAGAAAACTATTTGGTCCCTCAACCGGATCTTCTCTTAGCCCTCACAACCGTTGGAGTCGATACATAGTTGTAAGGCCTATGTTAATGCAACAGCAATCACGGGCTAAGGCAGCAAATAATTTTTCTCAAATTTTGAAAGACGAATGTACTTATTAAGAATAATGAAATATTTTGATTATTAATTTCAAGTTTCAACCAATTAATAGTCTTCAACAAGATTAGAACAAAATAGTTCAACAATGAATTGTACAACTAATTATCTTATTCAATTTATATAATAATAATAACTAAAATATTATGGTACACCATTTTTGTCTATTTTCTTATATTGTTCATGACATCGTTATTTTCAAATATTGAATATTTTAAATATATGATAAAAACTTCATATGCTTGCCCGACAAATAACCATAATAATTTTTAAAAAATATATTTTACATGATAGATTAATTATTTTTATATCATTTGCATTATTTCTTATAGAAAATATTCATATTCTCGAAAACATCTTTTCTTCTTAAGAACAATATATTTTCAAAGATTGATTTCAAATTTTAAGCAATAATATTTAATACGGTTTTTATTATATTGAATGATTTTATAATTATTTCAAAACTAACAGTTTTTATTATTATGCACTACATATTTATTTAATTGTCCATATTAGTTAGATTAAATATTTAATATTCATTTTAGAAATTTATTATATGCATATTTGATTTACATTTTTTTAAAATGTTATTTTATGACTTCAAACTTTCAAATACTTAATTTTAGTCATTTTAATAAGGATAATAATCTTATCCGATTAAACAATTTTTGTTATATCTATTAATTAAGTTAACAAAATTCTTACAAGAGTTATTAGGCACTTTTTTGAAATTAATGTTTTATGACATCTGCATTTTCAAATATTCAATTTGAATCTTTTAATAAAACCAAAATTTCATAGAATTAGTAGATTTAATAATTTGTTTTAATCCAATACGTGCAGTCAATTGGTTTTATTTCAAAAGAAATTATATTGGCACGCAATTAAATATTTCCCATAATTATTGTTTTACAATATGATAACATTTATTAGGCCATTAATTGCATGAGTAGTCAATCTTATTTTTATCTTTTAATATGACTAGATGTTCATAGAACTAGTCACTGTGATAATTTGTTTTAATCCTACCTAAGTATTTGCAGACACCAAATTTTAAAGCGGCCATTTTGATTTGAGGCAAACTGTTGTTGGCCGGGTTTTACCGCAAAGGCCAAAAATAACATCATCACACCAATTGATCTCGGATACCCATAGAACTGCATGACATCATAAATCATGTCAGAGCTGCAATTTGAGCTTTTAGGGGGATCTTTAACTCATCCCCGTGTAGAAGATATGGTTCTCCCAAGTGTAAGAGCAAAACAGAGGAACTAACTTCTAATTAGTGCATTCCGCGTGGATTTAGCGAGCTAAGGAATTGCATAGAAGGGCGATGAGCCATTCGAGCTATGATGCTTTTTCTTCCTTCATCTTTAATGGACGTGCTCTCTATATTACACTTCTTATGATACTAATACATATTTTGAAATTATAAATGCGGAGCGTATCTATAGGTCAAAACCAACCAACAAATAAAGACATTAGAGCTATAGCATTCCTCATGTATACTAATGCGTAGTCTGATACAATTTAATATATAAGAAAGGTCATATTATTTTTTACACGAAGCACTAGTTCTAACAAATATAAATGATATTTCAACAACCTCATATAAAAAGAAAGACTATTTTCCACATACCATTTTCATTCAAACAAATTCTTACAATGGTTCGATCTAATATTTCAAAAAGATGATTATATTTTTTGTGGACACTTATATGTTGGACTACGTTATTACCGGGTTAAGCCAATATACAGTTGAACCATGTTGTTTTAGCAGAACGCGTTGGTCAGCTAATCAAAGACACCGCAATTATACTTAGAGCAAAATGATCGTTAGCCAATTCAAATTCTGCCCCCGTAATAGTTGGTCGTAATTAGTTGCACTGTTTTTGCTCGTATCAATTTCTTGTGCATGCGGAAACTAATCCTGCCATTTTATTATTTATTATTCTACTTTATTTTTCCAGAGTAATGTAAAATGATAACCTTAATTAGATCGATATGTACACCTCATAATCATCCAAACAAAACGAACCGATCATAATCATACAACCTTTCTTGGCCAATTAGGATTAACTTTTTATTGACGTATTTTCGAGATAATTCATGGTACTATATGATAAGTCGGTTCACACTGTTAATTAAAAGAAAAAAAGTCTTTCGCTTTAAACACCGGTTACAACTAAAACTATTATTCGCTCAAACTACCATATTCTCCAAAAAATAATTTATATATTAGTACAAGACAGCTGTAATTCTCGCTCTAACTAATGTGTTTTATATAAATTACTACGATTTTTTAATATCATTAATGTAAAGTTAATTTCTTTATATAATTGATTTCCTTTATCAAGTAAATTCATAATTTGATACACATCTAAAGTGAAGTTGAAAATAAAATAATTGTACACAAAATTGAAAATTAAAAAATGATATAATTGTAAATTGTAAGATAAAAGTAAAGGTGAACATAAAAATTTGTAAGAAGTATCTAAAATAAAGTTATTGTTTGTAAACTAAAATAAATAAATAAAATTACAGGGTTTATTCTTTTATAGATGTATAAAGCAAAAGGTAAAATAAAAATAAAAAATTAATTGAAAAATAGTATTTATTTTATAGTAAATGCTATATATTTTAAATAAATATTTTAAAGTTTCAAATAAGTCAAATATAATAAAATAAAAACGTTAGAAAAGATAAGGTTAAAAAATTCTATAAAAAAATAGCTGACGGGTTTTTTTTTTTTTGGTTGGAGGAAGAAGAGGGAAGGGGGAAGAAGATCAGCTGCTGTGTTTTGTCTTAATATTTTACAATTTTTAATTTACAAACTTCAATGGATAAATCAGGCTAGGCGGTATGCTAATAACCCAGTTTATCAGGTTGGTTTAGAAGCTAGTGACTAGGCATAACATGACCGGTATACGTGGCACCACGAATTGGAAACAATTTTGTAATATTGTGGTCCAAATTTGCAAAGCAAAATGTAGAATACTACAGTTTTAATAGCAAAATATTAAAATTGTGAATGGTCAAGATTAAAAATTAGAAAATTCATTGTATGAACAGGATAGTTACTTTCATCGTGATTTAAGGGATTTTCCTCAAGAACTTTAATTATATTAAAAAAATAAATACATAAATATGGAGATTAAATAGTAAATATAATTATACCCAATTTTAACACGTGACCCACTTTTCCTTCACTCTTCTTCTCTCTCCTCCTCCTCCTCCCTCCCGTGGCGTTTCCCTCCCTCACTATCCATTCCCTTTATTTTATTTTAATTTCATTTTGACATAACTCTTTTTCTTGAAATTTTTTTATATAATGTCAATTAATTTATACCCGCGAAGTAGCAGGGGGTGTAAGCTCTAGTTTGGAATATAGTAGCTGTGAAACCCATGATTTTTGATACACCCATATATATAGTCATATATGGTTATATTATATTTATATATTTATATTTATATATAAACAGCAGCTAAGTTAAAAAAAATGGGTTTATTGATTTGGTTTGGGCTAAACCCAGTAAGCCCATTAAGCCCACCCATTTTTCCTTTCCTGAACCTTCTCCACGGCCCTCTTCATTTCTTTGGGTTTTTATTTATTGATTTTTGGGGACTTTGGGAGTTCAGCGTTATTGGATCAGAAGAAAAAAAAGAAAAAAAGAGAGGAGCATGACAGAGAGCTTAGGGTCTGTTTGTTAACAGAAAAGTTTTCAACCATATTCCACTTATCTTCAATTCAACAACACAATTATTACTTTTTTCTTTTTTTTTTCAATTTTTTAACTATTCAATTCAATTTTTAATACTAAATTCTCTTAGCTATTCATTATTTTTTCCACAATTCAATAATACAGTAATTATTATCTCTCAACTATTCATTATTTTTTCACACTTTATTTCATAATTCAACAATACAATCATTACAAACAAATTAAAATCAAAATTCAACTCTACTCAACTTTAAAATCAAACACAACCTTAGAGAGAAGGAAGAGAGGGACAAAGAGCTCGAGATGGAGCTTAGGGAAGAGGGACATGGAGAGGGGCAGATCGGAGGTGAAAGAACCAAACAAATAGGGAGAGCTTTGCTCGAGAGGAAACATAGTAGAGAGGAAGAACATGAGCTCGATTGAGAGCTCAGGCTAGGGTTATGGAAGAGGAAGAACAAGGAGGAAGAACAAAGAGAGGAAGAGTGAGAAAGAGAGAGAGGGTTTGACCACGAGCTCGAAAGGGCAATGACTCGAGGGAGTACTAGGAAGCTAATTAAAGGAGAATCGAGAGTGATGAATGGGATAGAGCAAGCGAAGGTACAACGGATGGAAGTAGGAGAGCATCGAATAGGGAAAAGCTTAGCTTACATTGAACTAGGTTATGAGGCTCTTCTCGTTGAATAAATTTTTGGGAGCACAGTGAGTACCTCATTCCATTGTAAAGTGATATATATATATACACACACACATATATATGTGAGTTATATGAATACAAAATTATATGGAGTATTATTAAAGGAAATATTATGATAATTTTGGGAATAAGAATTTGGTATAAATATATGAAGTGAGATAGTATGGTTGCAATTAATTATGCTTGTGTTGTTGTTTGACTATAACCATGAGATCGCTAGACCTGGCGGATTACAAAATGGGCTTGATCGGTCGCTGGACCCAGCATAATACAAATAGGGGCCTGATCGGCCGCTAACCCGGCGGAATACAAATAGGGCTTTGATCAACTGCCGGATCTGGCGGAATATAAATAGTGGCCAGATCGGCTGCTAGACCCGGCGGAATAGAAATAGGTGCCTGATCAGTCGCAAGACCCAACATAATATAAATAGTAGTCAACTCTTATCGCCAGAGGTCAATAGGTGACCCATGCTTATGAGATATGAGTATTGGAAGTTGATGATGATATGAGTAAGACGTGCGGGATTACGATACCGTCTTAACTCGTCGCAAGGAAATGCGACCCCGTGGCTATATTGTTCGAGTTGGGTTATACATTTTGTGTTAAGATTGGTTGAGATTGGATATGATGATGGTCAATCTTGTCGAATGTGTTCTAAATATACTTAATTGCGTGTGGGATTTTAGAGCCTAATCTGTTAAGTGTTTGCTATGAAATGTTGACTTAATGGGTATTTGATAATTATGAGATATTGAGTTGCATGTCGTGTATGTGATTGCTAGAGTTTGGACGCTGTGAAGTATTTGTATATATTGTACATATTATATGAAATTATTATGCAATGGTGAATTAAAGGTAGGTTCTAATATTATGTTGGAATTTTATGGATACTTAATACATATATATATATATAATGTTGAGATTTGTAAATGTTCATTTGTGAGGTATAAAAAATATATTTGATGGACAAATATTATTGATTGGAAGGTATTAGTTGATGGATTTGGATGTGGTGTATGTTTTATTAATATATATGTATATATAGAGTTACTTAAGAATTAATATTCATTTAATAGTTCATTTTACTTTGGAATATAGTACTCACTCAGATGCAACTCACAGCCTCTGCATATGGTTTTCAAATGAGATAGGAACTAGACTAACAGCATAAGAGAACTTTTTGGATAATCGGTGATCAACGTGAAGGACTTCTAGCTCGATCTGTGTATATCGTATGTATTAAGTTATGTACTAAATGCTTATGGATATGTTGCGACCTAAAATTTTTGGTTTAGTTGGTTTATAGATTACTATGGGAATCATACAAAATGATAGATTATGAGTCTATGACCTTGGGACATATATATATATATATATATATATATATATATTAGTATGTTGGTCGGATTACTTTTATATATATATTCCTATATTTATGCGTTGATGAAAAAAATATAGTAGGTTTGTAAAATAAATAGATGTCTAGAAATTTTGGGAGAATTTCTGTTGAATTTTCTAATCGTGACAGTAGCGGTTATTCGATTGGACCCATTTGCACATCAAATCGGGTCAACCCTATGGGAACTGGTCGGTTCTTAATTAATCCATCTAATCAACATGAACAATGGGTTAATAATAAAATGCCACGAGTATCATTGTAACTCGATATCACCTTATAATTTCCTTAAATCAGAGAACAGCTCCCAAACTCTTGTCAAGTCCCATTGTGCCACCTCTCTTCCGCCCATCAGTAATAACCAAACTTGCTTGGCTTCACTGTATACGCCAGGGCATAGAGCTATCTAACTATCCTTCAACGACAATAGGAATGGTCAAAAGAATCACGTTTGTGTCAAGTTCCTCCTGGCATGACCAGTACCTAGAGATCCCGCTCGGGACGACATTCTGGAGAAGTTCTGGGTGGGGCCCGCTCTTCGATCGGGAAGAAGGGAGACTTCTTGTTTTTCTAAGGATGTTTGTATCTTCTATGGTACGTTATTTTCTATTCTGTAGCTGCAGGTATTTGTTAGAGTTCAAAATGTGGGGGATGGAAGCGGAACAGAGGAGGAAAACAATTTTAGGCTTTGGATCCATATTTCACCCATATTTCGTATCTAGTACGTTTTTGGAGAGTTAAGTCCAGAAAGTATGGAGTGAACATCCCATTCTTTTTTCTTTTTTCTTTTTTCGTTTTTTGGGTGAACACTTCGTATTCTTTTAAGATGGCACACTTACCACCTCTGTTTTTGTCGACATGACAAACTACTCGGAGCTCTATGCTTATGATGCCTGTGCATAACGTTTTAACTCATTTAGAAAATAAAACGAAAAAAAATCTATCAAATGTTGATATTTGACAGGTCCATTCTTGGGCTTAAACCCATGACAATCGGCCAATGTGCATGCTCTGTTCCAGCAAAAAGCCCAGCAATAGAAGGCAATACCCAACCTTACGGCCATAAAAGGCATAATTATACTTTGACTCAACTTTTAGTATTTCATACAGTTTTGATCTTGTCCGCATAATTATAATCGTGTCAAGCCACTAATTCAAGACACACTCAACAAAGATCAAAACTTCAGAAAAAGATTTAGCCGTAGATCTCTTAGTTCATGAGTCTTTTGTATCGCAAAATGAGATTTCTACACGGAAAATGCGCTCAAACACACATAGCGCGAAATGTCTCTGTCCTAGACGAGAAGCTTCCCCCTCGCACGTCCATGTCCTGGTAGAAGGACCCATTAACCAATTGATGGCTGGCCTGACCATTCGACACTATCCTAGAGCAATTCAAAGTCCAAAATAAAGAAAAAGGAAAATCATGACATATTCCTTGATTTGGTTCTTTGAAACCTTTCCCAGATGGCGATGGCTTCGTCAAGTAAATTATTTCCAAGCCCAGCGGAGATCCTCAGTAGATTCCTCAGTATCATCCATCCCCATCCCATCACCAAAACCTACCTTCCTTCTTCCCTCCCACCTTCTCTTTCTTCGACATTAGCCGATGTCATCGTGGCAGGCTCTCAATGCATCACAACCGCTCTTGATTGGCGTTTCCTAAGAGGCGTTTGTCAGAATCAACCAATCCAATGATTGCCTTGGGTCACGGCCGGGTGAGCACAGCATATTCCTTCTCTACATATCACTCTCCGCTCAGCTCAACAAAATCTCGTTTAAGGTTGCTTTGTTTTGTCACCAATGGTTGAAGAAGGTTAGTATGTTGTACACATAAGTAATATACACCGATTTAAATTAGTTCAAGTGATTCGGCGTTTATTTTGAATTCGAGTATTGCGAATTTAAGATTTACTCCTTGATAGGCCGATCATATTAAAACTTGATTAATTGGGGCCATTTAACTTTCAGATACAACATGTACACCGAATATATATATATATATATATATATGTATGTATGTATGTATATGTCATTAATGTCCTATCTCTACAAGAAATGATGGTCGATACCTGTATATCCTTGTTTCACCGAGTCTTTTGGGCAACTCCAATGTTTGGGATGGATCTAAAAAATACTACGACTCGAAAAATGCGCGTTGGATAATGATGAACATGTGAACTAAGGCCAATATTACGGATCACGTTAAAGGCAACGATCTCAACACATAAATCAGCAAAAGAGATCAATTCCGAGAAGTATATATTAACAATGTATTGGGCTCTTGGCCCGTATCCTCTATATACCAAAAGAAATATATATATTTACAAGAATTGGTTATTTGGGCTGAGCAGCCACCCTTACCGGTGCCATTTCACGGACAAGTTTTCAAGGCAGAGTGGATCCCCTGTGCTCCGAGAAATGCCAAAATATCGTTCCACAGCAGGTTGCACGACATCTTATTAATGGAACGACCAATTATTAGTTAATGAAATTAAAAAACAAATTAGAAAAAGATTAAGTCCATATCTATCACAAAAAGTCATTGGTCCCTTAAATTAGAGACAATATATGTACACATATATAGGTTTCTTTTTCTTTTTCTTTTTCCATTTCGGTGTGCATTATTTCCAGAACTTCAATGGATTTCAATTAATCCGAGTTCGAGTTGAATAGGCCAAATAAAGGTAAAGTTCTTCCAAACATGGAATTGCTATGCTCAAAGGATTTGTATTCGAGATTTTATTTAAGAAACAAAAGTGTCAAACCGTCAGAATCGGTTCATCTAGGTAAATATACTGGTCTTTTAGTGAAGGACAACTCATCTCGGTAATTATATTGGTCTAAAGTGAAGGACCGGACAACACTGCAGTATAAACGAATATGCTCCAAGGAATTCCCATCACCTTCCTTCCCGACGACCCCAAACATTTATATTGTGATGCCACACTTTTCTAATCCCCACCTCATCACGCCAACTCCAAAAGGCATATCCCATTCCCTCCTTAATATTCTGCTAATCAAACCTCTTCCCTTTCCCCATTCCCAAGCTTCTTTTATATATACACCTACCTCCCCAGTCACCTCTTCCCACCTGCCACTCTCCAATCGAATTCATTCCGCGTAACGAGTTCGTCGGTATATAGATTTCCCGATGAAGTTCGGGAAGCTGTTGAAGCAGCAGATTCAGGAGACGTTGCCCGAGTGGCGCGAAATGTTCCTCGCATACAAGGAGTTGAAGAAGCTCGTGAGGCTGATCTCGGCCTCCTCCCCTTCTTCCACCCACCCGGATGAGCACGGGCTCAGCAAGGGGGAGGCCGAGTTCATGTATCTGCTGAATCATGAGATCGAGAAGTTCAACGGGTTCTTCATGGAGAAGGAAGAGGACTTCATCATCAAGAATGCGGTCAGTTCTTTCTACCTCATAATTTCCTTTTGCGACTCTGTTCAGTGTGACAAAATGGAAAGAGAATGACATATGAGGTACATTACTGACTCTATCGAGGATATGAATGGCCAATTAGTGCTACGGGGCGTTGTGTAGTTAGAGTTAGCCTTGGGGAATGTTTGTTGGATGAAGCATGGTTTGAGTAAGCCGAATCAACTCGGCCAGACAGAGTCGATTCCTGGGAAAACCGTGCTCCAGTTTGCTAACCATTCAGGTGTAGCGTTACCGAACTTTTTCCAGCCGTATGGCCAGAGCCAGACCGTTCAAGGGTCCTTGGGACCATCATATTGGTAGACTCTTTTTAGAAGGGGCCCACCCGTTGGTTCGGGCCCAGGTCTAAAAAATTTCAGTGTTACGTGTGTGAGGAAATTGTGGTAAAAAGGTTAAGGGGGACCCGCATATCACTCAGGTTCTCACAAATATTATATTTTAATTTAGCGCGTGGTCATAAATCTACGACTTTGACCATAACTATATTTGTAACTATATGATTCGTTGGCTTGTCCCATTTATTGTAATATCGGTCTTATCGAATGGATTTTTCCTCGGTATTGTACTCACTGATGTCAATTCGCGTCCGATCAATGTTGGGATAAAGAACTTGTTCTGACCCAAGGTTGGGTGTGTGTTGATGTATGTAGGAGTTGAAGCAGAGAATACAGAGGGTTGTTGGTACTTGGGGAGAACATGGAAGCCAGCCTTCAGAGAAACTCTACGAGGAGGAGATGGCTCGGATAAGAAAAGACATTGTCGATTTTCACGGCGAAATGATTCTTCTTATGAACTATAGCAACGTCAATTACACAGGTGCTACAACTCTATCTAATTTATCACCTGACTGATAATATTCTGATGATAAAAAGAAATAATGAACTGAGTGAATGATCACATTTGGATGAATAATCATAACCTTTACTAACCAATGAGAAATGTAGGGTTGGTGAAAATTTTGAAGAAATACGACAAGCGGACAGGCGGAGTATTGCGCCTCCCCTTCATTCAGAAGGTTTTAGACCAACCATTCTTTACGACGGACCTCTTATCGGAGCTTGTCAAAGAATGTGAAATCATGATAGATGCTGTGTTCCCGGTTGAGGAGCGGGAGAAGGCCAGGGAACTGAGAGAGGCAGTATCCGTGGCTGATGAGGGAATATTTAGGAAAACGATTGCTGCGCTGATGACGATGCAGGAGATCAGGAGAGGGAGCTCTACATACAGTCACCACTCATTGCCACCCCTCAACTTACCCGAATCCTATCTATCCCAGTTCTTACAGCTCAATTCCCCGATCCCGATTCAGTAATCAGACTCATATGTGATTGTCACAGTTGTTTTACGGTTGTATCATTTGCGACTAGCGAGCTAATATCGAGTCGAGATGGAACGTAGTAGCTATAGATGAGAGAGGGCACTAATATTTCACATATGTTTGTTTGCATATCAAGTGATTGTCTGTCGTCGATGATCATCACGGTTCATGGGATAACTTGAAATTTAGTATATTTCAATTTTAATTTTCAGAGGAACGAAATTATGTATGGCTCAACGCATTTTTCCATGCCCATGATTATGGCTTGCTTCTCTACCTCCTTCGACGATACCCAGTGCATTGTTCTAAGGGGCCTCAACTGGCAATACGAACGAGACTAGGAAATAGTAAGTCGATTATACAAGACAATACAAGACTTAATAACACGAAGGACGTTCAGGTATGCTAGTCTAATACTTGGAAAGAGTTGATCTGGACCAAAGCAGATGACACACATCAACGTATCAATACTTCGGAGCAACCCCAAACACCAGCCGGCCACATTTTTCGAATGCCTTTTTTGTAACATATGTATATATATGAACTGGCCTCACAGCTAGTTAAGCTATCGGCTTAGCTCGAACCCACATCCTCGATCCTGCAACTAGAAATAACTGGCTGGCATCAGATGTAGATTCTCTGAACTGATGACATTCCCAAATCAAATCATAGACAGCCCCTAACACCATTCGACACCATATATAATTAAATTCCACATTCACGCCAAGAGCCAGAGTAAGACCATCTCGGATTAGTCCATAACTCAAGGACCACGTTATGTGAATCGTCAACTCGAGGCATCCGTAGCATGTTCGCTGGCTGATCCAGTTGCTATGACTGTCCCAAAGGACACCACTCAACCTGGGTTTGCGATATAGGATCCCTAAGGGACGTTAATAATAAGTCAAATCAAATTTATTTTTGCTTATCTTTTTCGGGTGTCCGCCATATTATCGGGAAGTCCAATAAGCCCTGCCTTGACTAGTCCAAATTCGAGCTTACTTGAGCATGGATTTTCTCCCTTCAATTTTCTTTCTGCTTGCTGAATAAGATTAAATCAATTAACATTTTGAGCGCCAATAGTAATACTACCTATTTTCTGAACCTGAGGCTGAGATTGAGAATTGGGCCGGGCCATGGATCTATTTTTAAAAACACAAAAAGTAGAGGGACTTTTCCGTAACGAACCAAAGACAGACCAAAAGTCCGGATGCGGCCAGGAACAGAGACCTCTCCTCTCCTCTCTCTCTTCTCCACTGCGGCTGCGTCGGCCTTACAGGAGGAGAGCTGGAGCTTCCCATCCCTCCCTGCGGAAGTCTCGATTAGCCGGCGGCAGCGGCTCCCCCTCCGTAAGTCTCTTACGATTCTGCTCCGCTCTAATAATTCTCCTTGCTGCTATCTCCATCTCCATGCCCAGCCCTGTCCTGTCCTGTTTCTTTGTTTCTTCCTCTGCCACCGAAGAAATAATCTGCAAGTGGACGGAGGGCGGATCTTTCGCATCGCAACTGGGAATTTTTGGGTTCTGCTTCATCTTACATATAACTTTGATACAATACATGACAGCCATGCTTCGTCTTCTGTTCTGTTGTTTTATTGAGGTGGGCTTTTCCGAAAACGAAGAAAAGAACGAGCCAATTGCAAAATTTGTTGTGTGGGTTGGCTGGTAGTATGAATTAGAACTCCCTTTTCCTGCAGTTGGACTGTGGCTTAGTTGGTGTGCAGTTTTCGCTGTAAACTGATGCGGAGAAACGGAGTTGTCTTTTTGCCCACCCAAGTCCCAGTTGAATAGATATCTTCATTGTTTTATTCAATATATTCAGGTTGATAGACTAAATCAGATAGCTATACGAGTGAAAGAAAGCAGCCACAATTGCCCAATCCAACTGCAGAGGAAAGGAGCTCAGTCCTGTCTTTGAAATGGAGCTGCTTCAGTTTGGTGGTGTTTTTGAAATGGATGACTGTTGAAACAAGACGTGGGATACGACCTTGATTGGATCCCTTCATCAGGGTTATAAAATGGTCAGGGCCAGGGTGAGTTTAGGGGGAGCATGTGAGTGAACTTTGTTTGGGTGCTGTATAGATGATGGTTTTGTGTAAGTATTTTTATTAGAAATTCGGGGTGTTGGGTTCAGATGAGGCCTCCTGATTTAACAAGAAAGCCTTACTTTGAGTCTCTAGTACCTTCATTTCCCTCTCCCTTGTGTTGCATATTCCTTGTTCTGGGCTTAGTCTGAGCGTGAACAATTGAGTATGATATCTTCCTTTAAATTGAGTGGGTAGCGTGCAATGGGTTTCCTGCTTCATTTGAATCGATCACTAGAATTGCAAGTGATAGCATCTTCTCTGTTGAGGGTATCAGTCTGGTAAAACCCTTGAAATTGGAAGATGTAAACTTTTTATGTGGAACGCCTATGTAATTTCTGGCTTTTGATTTGCTTCAACTATAACCCTGAATTGCTTCTTGGGAAGAGGTTTAGCCTTGTGATGGAAAGCTTTGTCTGGACCAGGAGTTCCTAAATTCACCCTTTAATATTCTGCCCCCTTTCCCAATTGAACAATTGTAAAAGAAAACTCTGATTGCTTATTAGTTATTTTCGGTATGTTCAGAGAGGGATAGTGGAGCCTTCACTTGACTGTAATTGAACTACTTGTATGTTCTTTGCATTATGAATCTATGATACAAATATTTGACATTATTGTTGCTCACCTTTCTCTGTGGGGTTTTTTTTTTTTTTTTGGGGGGGGGGGGGGTACCCTTTCAAATGCTCTGCTATCTGTTTTACACAATAGATTCACTGACATATGCACAAGAATGTACAATAGTAAAAGAAGACTTTGTTTGCTTCTTAGTTGTTTTCGGTATGTCTAGAGAGGGATAGTAGAGTCTTCACTTGAATGCAATTGAAGGCTGTGTATGGTCCGTGCATTGTGACTCAAACATTTGACATTATTGTTGTTCACCTTTCTTTGCTTTTGGTTCGTCTTTGGGTACCTATGGCCCTTGCATTGTGACACAAACATTTGAGATTACTGTTGTTCACCTTTCTTTGCTTGCGGTTTGTCTTTGGGTACCTCCTGAATGCTCTGCTACCTGTTTTTCTTAATAGATGTGCATATATATGCACAAGAATATACGCCCATGTTGCTTTCTAGGTTTACTCGATAAATATGTGATATATTTTTCCAAAGACCAGTCACTGTAATCAGCAGACAATGGTTTTTTAGCACAATCAGGTGAAGGCGTTAGAATTATTTTACTGTCCAAGACCAGACAGTTGAAGAAAGAAAAAGGTTTAGTTTGGAGCTGCTGATAGCCTGATAAATCGAAGTATACTTGTTTTGGCATTAATTTTCAGAGGCTCACCTGTAGTATAGCTACACAAGATAGAAATTGGATTTGATGTGATGTAATGTCTTAAGGCTTGGTTTTACTGCATATGGCTATTTTCTAGCTCATTGATTGAAGTTAAATAAATCAAGTGGAACTAGTCATCATCAATTTTAGGTACATATGCATGCTGATTAGAATTATTCCTTCACATTATTGTCTTTGAGCTTTGATTTTCTAACCTTCATTAATCGAACTGTGAGAAATAAATAGAATTATATATATCTGAATGTAAGTATTCTGTCTAGACTTGTGCTTGTTATTTCGAGTCGGGCATTGCTTGAAGTGTTTCCATTTCCAGAATTGTGCCTCTTTATATCAGATTCAGGTAGATTTTAATTTAGAATGCAGTTTATGATCTCATTCATCATGGATTTCACAACTTTAATGGAAATGTTCTCCTCATAGCAGATATCTTTTGCCTTTCCTTTCTGTTTGCTTTTCCTGACTATAAACTTCTGAACTAATTTTGCAGGCTGAGGACTGAGCTGCTTATAGTCAAAGCATTTGAAGTTTTAATTCAATCTTGACAAAAAGGAATGGCATTCTCTGCTAGAGTCTTGTCCACCATGTCAAGTATAACTTTCAACCAAAAGCATTCTCAGAATATCAAATCTATAAGGCACCCAAATGTGCTTCATTTTCGCAGTAAACAGTACGGTGTCTACTGCAAGAGTCCCCCATGGGAACCATCACCGGTGACCTATTCTCCTACCAATGATACCACCACTACAATTTTGGCTGAAGCTCCAAACATATTTGAAACTCTAAGCTCCGAGAGCACTGCTGAAGCCCCCCGAGCAAACAGTGCAGAGCTTGCCCCATCTAGTAAAGCGCAATCTGTGTTGCAGGATATGTTTCTAAAGTGGCCAATGTGGCTTCTGGGGCCTGCTCTTCTCCTCACAACAGGCATGATTCCCACTTTGTGGCTACCTCTGTCTACCATTTTTCTCGGCCCCAACATAGCAAGCTTACTCTCATTGGTCGGGCTTGATTGCATATTCAACCTTGGGGCGACCCTTTTTCTTCTAATGGCCGATTCCAATGCCAGACCAAAGCTTGTGACACAAACCCACCACAGCGAGGCTCCCTTCAGCTATCAGTTCTGGAACTTGGTAGCTGCAACGGCTGGCTTTCTCACTCCCATGCTGATGCTATTCGGGTCACAAAAGGGCTCCTTCCTCCAACCTCAGATGAGCTTTATCTCGTTTGCAGTTCTCCTGGGCCCGTACTTCTTGCTGTTGTCTGTGCAGGTTCTCACAGAGATGCTCACGTGGCACTGGCAGTCCCCTGTTTGGCTCGTGACACCTGTCATCTACGAGGCCTACCGGGTTTTGCAGCTGATGAGGGCATTGAAGCTTGGGGCAGAGATGACTTCCCCCGCGTGGATTATGCATACTGTCAGGGGGCTCGTTTGTTGGTGGGTCTTCATTCTCGGAGTGCAGCTCATGAGGGTGGCTTGGTTTGCTGGTTTCTCTGTCCGCAAACATGAGCAAGAACGAGGCCCTGTCAATGGTTGATGAGCAAGAACCACAAACTTGACATGTGACACGGGTGTTATGTGGGGGTAATAACATGGGATTGTAGGATATATGTAAATGAATGTCAAGTTATAGTAGCTTTTGTGTTAAGGTAATTTTTTTTTTGGTGTGAGACCTAGTATCCGAAAGCACAATTGGATCTCATTTAATCTAGTCGAGCTAGGTCGACCCATTAAAGAATAAAATTTTCCCAGCGTGAATTTTCTGCATTTATAAGGATTCGAACTTGAGACTTTATTTAAGTGAAATAAGTGTCGAACCGTTTGAATTAATTCATATTGATTGTGGTAACAGTAATTTGATTGATATAGAATAATGTAACATGTCCCTCAAGGATTCTGATATAGTAAAATCAATATATTCCGTGAGGGCTTATACGTCTTAGCCCATGAAGGGAAAACATATGCTCCCTTAACATGCTAACATTATCATATATTCTGTGAGGGCTTATAGGTCTTATCCCATGAAGGGAAAACACATGCTCCCTGAACATGTTAACATGATATTGATAATGCGGAAGAGGGATTGCCTTGCAATGGCACTCAAGATTACTTAGACTCAATAGGGATTAAATCAAATAAATTGAACGATCTGTGCATATGCGTAGATTAGAATTGTTTGGAACACAAAATGATTGATGATTCATATTGGCTATGCCATATAAGTACCATAACACTTTGTGACCCAGCTCTCTAACTCTGTAATCTCAACCTTCCAATTGACACAGAGTTTCTCTATTCTTCTAATGACACACGAGGCTGTACCTCGCTGGGTTGAGACTTGAAGGCGTATACAATAGTGAGTACATATATATATATATATATATACACACACATACACACATATAATATACATACAAATATTTTCCATATTACGTTCATAGAGTGTTAGAATTGAATTCCTGATTTCTGATCGCACATCTTGAATATGTAGAGATTTCGATGAACTAGAAGAGTACCAAAATTCATAGCGTGGATCGATTGGGGTTTGTGGTCTTCGAAGCCAATACGTTAAGATCATGGGTTATATGATTCTCTGAGTAATGGGGCCTCAAGATATCTCTCTATTTAACGTACGCCTTGAGGATCATAAACCCTCATATTGCACTTTAATGCTCAAAGTTTACGTAATTCTAATTCTGCTCATCCTAGAATTATTAATTACCCTTTTATGGTATGTGCACATTGATTCCCGTATTTCACCGAAATATCGGATAGGCCCATTACCTTAAACCTTATTAGATCACTTAATCGGGCCTATTAATAGGATAACGCATAATACATAACGATTAATAAATATGTTGGGCCACGTCATTGAAATAAAATTCAACAATCTCCTACTTAGACCGACATATATACTCGTAGAGTCATGTATTACAATGTGCCTTATGAGTACTCTTAATTTATTATCCTAACAAACATCTCAAACAATCCGGTCCATTGAACATATAAACATAGGACCAAAGCGATCTTAGCGACACATTTATCATGGCTAGATCCATCAATAATCACGTCTATTAATATATCCAATGACATATATCAAATATAGGTGTGCAACATGGAAATTATATGCAATGTGATCCAAACATGTCTATTTAAAATTGGTCCACTATATTCTTTGGTGAGATCAAATAATATTGAATTCAGAATGAAATGCCCTAATAAACATTCTCCTGAATAGACCATAATGTACTAGCACAATCGAATAGCATCAAAATAATACCACTCACTAAACCATAGTATCCGCACTAGACATAACCCCCATACAAGCTATGTGCCCGTGAAAGACTAAGAGTGGTAAACCTTTAGTGAACAGATCTACAACAATATTAGTTGCACCTATAAGTTTTATAGATAGTTGTCCACTCTGAATTCTTTCTTTAACAGGTAGGAACTTGATGTTGATATGCTTAGACTTTTGAAGAGCTCTTAATGTTATTGGAATATGAGATTGCAGAGTTATTGTCACATAATAACTGCAGTGGTCTTTCAATGCCATCTGAAATTCGCAGCCTTGTAATAAAATTTCGCAACCATATCCCATGATTGGATGCCTCATAATAGGCTATGAACTCTGTCTCCAAGGTCGAAGTGGTTATACGCGTCTGCTTAGCACTCTGCCAGGAAATGACTCCTCCAGCCATCAGATAAACATAGCCAAACATGAATGTCCAACTGTCTTGGCATCTAGCGAAATCAGAATCAGAATACCCAATGATTTCTAGCTGATCTGATTTTCGATAAGTGAGCATGTAATACTTAGTTCTCTGAAAATACTGCATAACTTGTTGGCTGCTTTCCAATGATCCACACCTGGATTACCCAAGTACCTCCCCAACATCTCAACTATGTACCCAATGTCCGGACGCGTACTTATCTGCTCATACATCAGACTTCCCACTGCAGATGCATAGGGAATCTTCTGCATCTCTTTCTTTTCAAACTCATTCTTAGGGCACTGGATGAGAGTAAACTTGTCTCCTTTAGCAACAAGGCTATCTCCTGGTCTGCAATTCTTCATGTCGAATCCCATCAAAACATTTTCGATATAGCTCTTGTGATAATCCTAGAATACCTCGAGAACTATCTTGATGTATCTGGATCCCTAATACAAAAGAGGCGTCCCCAAGATCTTTCATTTCAAATTTCCCCAATAGAAATCTCTTAGTTTCGTGCAATAAGCCTATATCGTTAGATGTCAGTAATATGTCATCGACATACAGAACCAGGAAAATGTACTTGCTTCTGCTGAACCTATGGTACACGCATTCATCAACTGCATTTATCTCAAAACTAAATGAGATAATCACTTGATGAAAATTGTGATACCATTGACGGGGACGCCTGCTTTAGCCCATAGATGGATTTCTTTAGTTTGCAAACCATATTCTTCGGGTCTCTCGACACAAATTATTTTGATTGCACCATATAAATTGTTTCATCAATGTCACCATTGAGAAACATTGTCTTTACGTCCATCTGATGCAGCTCAAGATCGAAATAAGCCACAAGTGCCATTATAATCCTAAAAGATTCTTTCGAGGAAACCAGAGAGACAGTCTCTTTATAGTCAATGTCTTCCTTCCGAGTAAAGCCTTTGGCAACAAGACGAGGCTTATATCTTTCCACATTACCCTTTGAATCCTTCTTGGTCTTAAATACCCATTTGCAACCAATGGGCTTCACACCTTCAGGTAACGGGACAAGATCCCAAACATCATTGTTAGCCACAGACTCCATCTCTTCATTCACGGCGTCGATCCACTTATGAGATTTAAGGCTTTGCATGGCTTGGTGGAAGTTGATTGGGTCATCTTCCATCAATCCAATATCAACCCCATGCTCCTGAGGAAATGCAATGTAATAATTCGGAATTGCACTTCTCCTCTCTCGAGTGGATCTCCTTAATGGCACATGTTCTTAAGGCTATTGAGTTTGTTCTTTTGGAACCTCTTGCGGTTGATCGGGGAGCATCTCAATGTTGTCTTGCGTTTCTGGATTCGTTGCTTGATCAATATCAAAAGCAATAACTGCAGGAAGAGAAACGAATTCCTTTTCAAAGACAACATCCTTAACCTTACATCTCCTCTCCAAAATTTAATATCCTCAAAGAATTAGGCATTTCTTGTCTCAAAGAATGACCTCGTAGTGGGATCATAAAACTTGTAATCCCCGGACCTTTCAGAGTAGCCAACAAAATAACAACTAATCGTTCGGGAGTCTAATTTTTTTTCATTTGGCCTATAGGCCTTGCTTCAGCTAGACAACCCCACATGTGCAAATGCATTAAGCTAGGGTTTTTGCTCATCCAAAGTTCATATGGGGTTTTCAATACTACTTTAGACGGCACTATATTAAGTAAGTAAGTTGTGGTCTTTAGTGCCTCTGGCCAGAGGGAATTCGGTAAGGTAGAATGACCAATCATGCTCCTCACCATATCCTTAAGTGTCTTATTTCTTCTCTCAGTTGCTAGGACTATCTAGCATAGTATACTGTAGGACGATGCCACATTCCTTTAGGAATATAACAAAAGGTCATGGACGTCGTTCACCTGATCTGTCATATTTGCCGTAATATTTACCACCACGATCTAACCTGACAACTTTAATCTTCTTACCAAGTTGGTTTTCAACTTTGGCCTTATAAGACTTGAACACGTCCAATGCTTGAGACTTCTCACTAATTAGATATATGTACCCATAGTGAGAGTAATCATCTGTGAATGAAATAAAATATTGTTGACCATTCCAAGCAGCCATAGGGAAAGGTCCACAAATGTTTGTATGTATAAGTTCTAAGACGTTTGAACTTCGGTTAGCATCTAATCTCCTTATATTTGTATGTTTTCCCTTTATGCACTCAATGCAAACCTCAAAATTTGCCAAATTGGGAATATTGAGAATTCCTTCTGACACAAGTCTCTTTATCCATTGTTTGGATGTGTGACCTAAACGCTTGTGCCATAAAGTGGCAGAATTGTCGTTAATTAATTTACGCTTTGTACCACGCGAACTTGTATGCAAGGATTCATTAAATGAGGCAACAATATCAAGCATATAAAGGTTATTATAACCAGTTAAGGAACCGGCGCCGATAATATTTGAACCAAGAAAAGACTGAACTGACTATTTCCAAATGAACAAGAGTAACCAGATTTGTCCAATACAGAAATGGAAACCAAATTCAATCTAAAAAATGGTACAACAAAAGTCTCCATTAGGTCCAACTAATAACAGTCCTTAATAATAATTAAATGTGCCAATGGCCTCAACCTCAACTGATTTGCCATCGCCCACATAGATGAATCTGTCAGCATCACTTGGCGCTTGGCAGCTCAAACATCCTTACGTGAGTAGTAGCTCATGAGTCTATGCACCAAGTGTGTTTAGGTACCAAAGTTAAATTAACATCAGAACAAATCAAAGTGAGAAATGTACCTTTCTTAACACGCTAAGCATGATACTTGGTATAGTTCTCTACTCTTCTTGCAAAAGTAACAAGTATTGGCATCCTGTTCCTTAGGCTTCTTTAATGGCTGTGGTGCACCTGCAACTTCCATGACCTTTTTCCTTTTATTGTTATTGTCTTTATAGGACGATGCCAAATGAGCACTCTCTGTCTTATCTTGCTTCAACATGTCCTCATCTTGCATACAATTGGAAATGAGCTCATTGAGACTCCATTTATCCTTTGACAGTTATAACTGACCTTAAACTGATTGAACTGTGCAGGGAGGGAGATCAAAACCAAATGCGCAATGATGTCATTTGTCAGATCTAACTTTAGTGCCTTAACCTTGGAAGCAAGATTGGACATCTCCATGATGTACTCCCTTATGTTCCCCTTGCCCTTATACCTCATTGAGACGAGATTCACCAAAAGTGTCTAGCCTAAGCCTTTTTTGTTTCTTTCGAAATGCTTCTTGATGGCAGAGAGGAACGATTTGGCATTAGTCTCTTCAGACATAGCGCCCCTGAAACTTTCTGGAATGAATCGCTTCATGATCATCATACTCAGGCGACTGGACCTTTCCCATCGCTCAAATTCCCTTTTCTCCTCAAAGGAAATTACAACCGTAAGATCAGTAAGCTGATCCATCCGGAGTGCCGAGTCTAGATCCATGCAACCAAGAACGATCTGAACGTTTTCCTTCCAGTCGTTAAAGTTTATCCCATTCAACAAAGGAATGGAACTAAGTGCAACATTCACAGAGATGACAGAAGTATTCACTAAACAGAGAACAAACAGAGGAAAATATAATTAGCTCACCAAATAAAATTATACGTAAACAGATTAATAATGGCAGGTCCCATTACAAGATATCCAGCACAACATTGACATTCCGTCTTTGGATAGGAAGTATCAATTTGTAAGTGGTACTCTCAACGCAGTAATCAAACTCAGACAATCAATCATGTCAAACAACATGCCTTCCTTTAGCCCGACTTAGTGTTCACATAGAAAACCTTACATAGTCTCGTGTTTATTACTATAGGCATATATGGAATTTGGCCAAATAGTAACCTTCCTTTGGGCTGATCACTACTCGCATGAAATTCCACACATGCAGACATCATATATTCTAAACAAATTAATTTACACAAGAGAGCTCATTTTGGCGAGATGTTGCTTCAATTAACCTATTCAGAATATTAGAGATTCCTGAAAAATGCCATTATTTATTTTAAGGCCTAACAATCGGTCAAAATTAGCTATGAAATGCCAAAATTAGGCATGGGATACCAAAAATCAGGCATAAACTGGATTTAATTACTCTGAACCGGACTTAAATGGTCCTGAATCGGACCGAATAGACTTGAACCGGCTTCAAAATTGATCTGAACCGAACAGATTCTGACCGACCAGTTAAATAGGCCAAATCGGTCAAAACTGTCCAGACCGGTCAAACTTTAACTGATCAGTCAATCTGGGCTAATCTTAACCAAATGGGCTTGAGCCCAACCCAGAATGACTGATTGTGGGTCGGATCAACTTCAGTTGGGGCGAACTTGGGTCGGGCAAAACCAAATGGAGATTCAGGTCGGGTCCGGGTGTTATCTTCTTCACCCGAGTCCTCTATCCCCTCAAGGCCCAAACCGTAGTCGCCGCTCCCTCCCACCGGACCCTAGCTCGGTTGAATACCTCATCGGCGCCTATCACGGCCACTCTTTGCGACGGCTATGACCGCGCTGCCATTGGCCATGACTGCCACCGGCTGAGCTTGAGCTCGGGAGACAGAGAACAACTTGAGATCGGGAAGGACGGTGGTCGAGGTTGAGGATTGCGGCTGAGTGGGTCGAAACACAAGCCACCCGCCACCATAGAGGCAGCCCGCGATTCGACTCTGACTCGCTTCCGGCACGGTTGTATTGTAGAGCAATCGGCACCCGAGACCCCTAAGCCGCAGCTGCCGACCCTCGCTTGGCCGCGATTTCTGCTCGCGTGCCACAGAGTGAGGCTGCGGACCACGATGAGCTCTGGTCTCGGTTCGATGTCTTAGGGTGTGTTTGTTTTATAAACAATGTTCAACTCAACTCAACTTATCTTCAATTCAACATCACAATCATTATTATTTATTATTTTTTAAATATTTTTAACCATTCAATTCAATTTTTAATATTAAATTCTCTCAACTATTCATTACTTTTTCACAATTCAACAACACAATCATTACTTAATCATGATTTTTTCTCAATTATTTATTACTTTTTCACACTTTTTCTCATAATTCAACAATACAATCATTACAAACCAATTAAAACCAAAACTCAACTCAACTCAACTCTCAATCAAACGCACTCTTAATTTCACCGCAATCAGCCTTAATCCGAATAAAAAACCACAAACCTAATTTTATAACCCTTATTTTCTCAATGATTCAAGCATGTGCCACTCATAGAACTGAATTCTTGATTTCTAGGGTCTTACGTCTTGAATACGTAGAGATTTCAATGAATCATAAGCGTGCTGAAATCCATAGCATAGGATCGTTTGGGGTTCCCAGTCTTTCAAGCTGGTACCTTAGGTAGGATGAGCGGTATGATTTTCTGAATAATGGGACCTCAGGTACCTCTTTCGGAACCATAATCCGTCATATTGCACTTTAATGCCCGATGTTTATTTAATTCTAATTCCGCACATCGTAGAATTAGTAATTATCCATTATTATATTTTCATATTTTATCGAGATATCGGAAAGGTCCATTACCTTAAACCTTAGTAGATCACTTAATCGGACTTATTAATAGAATAACGCATAATACATAATGATTAATGCATATGTGGGAACACGTCATTGAAATAAAATTCAACATAGAGAACTGTTTTGACTTTCACACGTGGGATGTTGCAAATGCTGTCTTGCATATTAGCCAATCAGCCAATTCAACCAACAAATAATTTCAACATCAAGTACTAACATAACCCAATCCACGTGGTATAAAATCTTCATAATCACGACGAATGTCTCTCACTCTTAACTAGAATTCTAGTCGGTTCCATTACATGTCTAAATACCGGAGCCATTTCCGCAGTAGTCAATACCTTCGTCCAAGCTCGTTGACATGGAAGCCTGAAAGGCAGCTCCTCCTCAATCTCACTGTGAAATCACCAAAGATATTTGAAGGAACTATGATGCCGACTAAAGAGCACCTCACCAATATCATTTTTATAGATTTCTTCAATGAATATTGCTCAGAATTGTCTCTTAATATCATCCGAAACAATAATCACATTTAACCTATTGCAATGTAATATATATATATATATATTATCGTTTTCCATGAGTGCTAGTATTTCGCTTTTCAGAAAAGAGATGGCAACATGATTTTTTGCACTTGTCATCTCCCTATTATTGATGACATGTAAGGTCAACCAATAAAAGTCTTGGCACATATATGATGTATATGGTCCTACTTTTGTAAATTCGGTATAGAAGTGTTAATCGAAATGTTTACTAAATTCATGGTCTTCGAAAGTTATGACCTTATAACGGAATAGGATCGCTTGAACAGTCATCGCGGGAACTCCTTGCATCATAAAAGCACGTGGTATCTTGTAACTATTAGGGATTAATCAAAGTTAACAACAATATAAAGCAATCGAGTTCAAACGCTGCACAGAAATTAAAGTGTGAGTTAAAGGCACATGCTTGGATCCGCAAGCAAATGGGCAGTAAGACCGAGACGTCTAGCTAGTCCGAGATCATACGATATCACAGTCAACTGAGACGATTTATAAACCTTAGACTATATATCAAGCATGTATGTCTCTGCTGAGGACTGATTAAAATGACATTTGACAAATTTACATGATAGCTTGTCGACCTATATGTCGGATAAATTATTGGGTTCGAGGAACAATATAGTTTGCGGAAATGTTGACGAAAATTATATCGAGTTATTACACAGTGTAACTGCATTTTTGTTCCTCAAATAATATAATTTTCAATATTCATTTATGGGCATAGGGAAAAGAAAGTCTATATATGTAGTCAATATAAATATATAATGTTAGTCTACACATGCATATGTATATGGTAGTTATGTGCCACCATATATATATATATATATGTATATTATATATTGCTAGCTTAACTCGATTGATTTGCGTGTTTGTTGATATATTAAATTAAGGGTCAATGTCAGGCCATCAAAAGACAAAGTTAGACTACAACATGTGTATGTCCGTGTCAGTGTCTCTCTATATGTTAGAGAATTCCTAGACCAGATTTGGAATGTGTGAAATCAATGAAGAATAAAAGCTGAGCCTTTGTTTTTTTCCCCCCTTAAATCACCAAATGCATGAATTGACTTCTGTAATATTGGCAGATTGATTCTGCTGAAATCTGACAATATAAGATTTGTAAAGAACAAAGGAAATGGGAAAGGTTACATTACATTTAGCAGATAAAAATAAAACGGAATGAATTTCATATAGTGATTCAATTATGTTTAAATAAATGGACACCCATGAAAAAAGAATATAAAAATAAATGAATTTCTTTATCCAATATAATTCTAGATTTTTTTTGAAGGACAGATCATTCTGTTAAAATTAAAGAAAACGTTCTTCAAATGAAATGTTCGTTTTGACTCTTAAAATTAAGATTATATAAAGAAATGAAGTGGAAGTATATGATATTCACTATTCTATTTCTATGTACCAAAAAGGAATTTATTAGTGATGAGAACTGAATACATAGGGAAAAGGACAGTTTGCCCCCTAATGTTTCATTCTAGTATCACTTTGCTCGCTGTTGCTTAGTTTATTTCACATTATTGATTCGCTTTTCACAGAATGTGTCAGTTAAGTCAGACATTATTGTCTCTACCGAAAAAAATTCAGACTTTATTGTGCAGCATCAATTTGACAACTAGTAGTTAGTTTGTGTCACTTTGACCGTTAGCATCTATAGAAGTATATCAATTTGGTCCTCAAACTTAACACGATTGAATCTCTATGCAAAATGTTAAATAAAAAGTCCCAAAATCATACTTTTGTCATTAAATATTCTTTAAAATTTCATGAAATTGAATAAAAAATTACATTGTAGATAATCAATAGAGAGACAAATAACGAGAATTCAAGACAAGCTACCAAGTCCGAGTTTGTCTTTCCTTTCCTCTTCGAGGCATAGTCGAAATAAATCCAGTGGACTGCCCACAACCTCGTATGATCCAGTGGTGGACGCCTTTGAACTACCATTGATAGATGCACCCCATTTCTCTTCATGTACCGCATTTTCTCTTCAAACTCGGTGGTAGCGGATGTTGAACTAACACCGTTTAGCAAGGTTGCATTTCTTTTTTTTTTTGTCTTTTTCATTTTAAAATCTTATTACCTTATGAATTTTCAAAGATATATCCTTTAAAATATTAAATTTTGATAATTTTATAAATAATTTTTATATAAATTAGAAGTTACAAGTGATAAGGATCAAATTGGTACACGTTTAAATGTTAATTGTTACCGTCGTTCAAATTAAATATAAATGCCCTAAACGATAGAGATTGGCTCGTACGAACTAACACTATTTTTGTAACAATAAAAGGGCAAACCAACACAGAGTAAAGGTCAGTAATTAAAGTGACACAAGATAGAAATGTTATCAAGGAGCAAAGTTTTTTTTTCCTGAAAACATATACATATATCTTTTGGATCCAAATTGATGACCAATACCATTGCACTAAATTCTATTTTTCATTTAGCAATTTTTTGGCCAATAATATTTTTATTAAACATCTCTGAATTGGTTTCCCTCCTGTATTCTTTGTCCATAGTGATTTTACTAGAAAATCATTGAATAATATAAAAATTTATCTATATCTTCTATATACTAATGTACAGTTGCAGGATGTACGGCCTAATGAGGTGACATTGCCGCTCTTTCTTTTGCTATTCTTCAATTCTTTCAATTTTTATTTTACAATTCACTCCCCAAATTTATATTGATATTTATTTACACCCTGAATTTGTATCTATATTTATATTTATATTTGTTGCTTATTGCATACACCAATTCTGATTTTGTATATAGGTTGGAGAAAAATTTACATAAATAAAAATAAGTATATCATACAAAAAAATTCTCGTATCATCTATACAATTTCACATATATAATTGAAATATAAATTACTAGAAGTCCCTTATTTTTTTTTATTGTCAAAAGATTTAAATCAAGTATTTTAAGTAAGAACATCACAACCTGCTATTAGAAAATATTATATTAAAAAAGTACAAAATCATATTCCTATATTTGAACCAAATATATTTAACAATTCGAATAATAAACAAATAATTAAATATGAGAACTAGTTATAAAATTGTCACTAAATCGTTTAAATTAGTCTAAAATCACCAATATGGGTTGATTCAAGCGGTTCGTCGGTTATTTCACTTAAGCAAGGTCTCGACTTCGAGATTGAAAATTAATTATTGAAAGTTCTTATCGGTCATAAGAAGTAATTTTATCTTAGAGATTGTGAATAATTGCCATAAGTAAATGAATCCGTGCAATGCACTGGATTAAGAACTAGTGTAACATAAAATAAAGGCACATAATAACAAGCATTCAATGTACAATTAAATTGACTTCTAGAGTAATTTTCCATGTTTCATTTTTTATAAGGAAGTTTATTGGTTTACTAAAGAGATAAGGGAATTAAATTAAAGGAGGGATAGGACATTCTGCTATAAAAAGCTATTCAAACTCAAAATCTCTAATATTTTCAAGCATGCGAAGATAGTGCACTATTACATTATGCGTTGTACTTTGGCTGGTCCTGATCTTTAGTTAATCATGTTGTAAAATGTTGTATTGATTTATTCTATTACCTTTTCCCAAGTTCGAGACATCTTATTTGTATAAAGTATCAAAACTTGACAAAGTAAAAATTCAAATATTACAATACCATTCATATAGGGCAACTTGGGATGGGTGAGAGAGCGAGAGGGGATGTTCGGTTTATAGGCTGACTAGCTCGAACATGTCGGACAGAGGGAAGGGACTTACAATCCACATTTTCCCATAAAAAAGACTCCTCAAATCCACCCCCAAAGTGAAATTATATTCTTAATTTATGAATCTCAAGCAAGATCGATCGATCGATCAATATCTTACTTTGAAAATCTAACCTTCGAAAATCCCGCGGACATAGAAATCTTAATTTGGTTGCTTTTTAAGTTACATTTCCCGATGAGAATGCCCAACGGACTCGAATGCATCCAAAACCCCTTTAGAAAGCCTTCCTACTTTTTGCCCATTAGACTCATAATTTTAATCAAATCTCTCCATTGGACTTATTTGTATCCCACCCCAGGGTGATTCAATCAAGATAATGGCCATACACCCATATGAATGAGACAAGGTAGTGAAGCCATGCACCCACCATGACCGAACATATAGACAAGATATATGGAGCTCTATTTCTATATGGGAAACATTTACCATTCCATCCTAATTCTAATGTTTGTCTCGTCATCTCTCTCACTGCCAAATAAGTTTTTTATTTTTTTGGTCTTCTCTCTCAAAGAATATCAAGACGAGTAGGAAGTTTCAAGATAAGAATCGAATTTAGAACTTTGATTGAACATCACTGCATTTAGTTCTGTTTTCTAAATAATAAATTATATGGTCATTAATTAATTGGAGAAGATAAAAACAAATTAAGTTTCTCATAAGGTTTTGTGAAATCATAAGATTTTAATTTTTAACTAGCATAATTTTTTGAATAGATTTTGCGCTTTATAAAGCTGCAAAGAAATTTGCATAAGATTTTAACTAGTTGTATTTTTGTGTAAAGTCATATATATTTGTTAGAGGTGATCCGGTAGAAGGTGGCTTGAAGATCAAAACTCACAGAAGCTAAAAATATTTACTATATATGCTATGACTCAAGGAATTACAATCCAAAAAACTCAGTTATTTATTAGTTAAGTGATGAAAGAAAAACTAAGAAACAAAAATTTATCAGATGCTCTTGATTAATATGATTCTGTTTATATAATAAAATTTGGTCTCTGTGATAAGAATAAAAAACATTATACTGGTTTTTGTCTTATATATTTTTCCTTATTATAATAATAATATAGGCCATGGAGTTGCTTCCCTTTACGATGGAAGGGTTGTGTGTGACGACCCAATTTCAAGAAATGGGGGAAAGCTTTGCTCTGGGAGACAAGAGGAGAGCCATTCCATATCTTCACTTTCCTTCATGCTCATACATATAGCTTGTCCTCACTAAAAACATTCCCATGTTCTCTCCAGTCAATCCCTCCTCTCTCTTGAATCTCTCCATTAACGACTATCTGCCAGCATTCAATGCTTATAGTTATATCTTCTATAATTATATATATACACTCTTAGCCTCCATATAACTAACCGTAAAACCACTCTCTAGCTTGGCAGCCCACCTTGTTACTTCTTTCCATTATCAATATATCGCACCCTCCATCAAAACTATATCTGAACTCTCTGCATTTTGCCTCTAACATGTCAGTGACATATTATCTTCTTCTCTCCTTGATATTACTTTCTTTGCTCGTGGTCGATAGCCGCCGGCTCGGATCCGCTGATCAGAAGGAGCACCTGAAAAGATCTGCCACTTCATCCATTAAGGTTTGGGCAAAACGTTGAGTGGTATCATCATCATTCTAGATCATGACATATACATAAGTATTAATTAGGGTAATTTTTCTTTCGAAGTGCCTGTATCGCTATATATAATATTACGTGCTGCCTCACATATGCACAACAGCATACATATTTGTTCATCCTTTTTATTTGATGTGGAATGAGAAAGCTCCCTCCTTTTTTTATTTAATTTGTTATGTCTTTGCACTTCTCATCTGCCTTCACTCTATCAGATTCATTTTTAATGTTCTTTTCTACTTATCGCATGGTATTATCTTATGATAGGTTGTTTTCACTCAAAAATATTCATTCATTAAAATATTAACTGTATAAGGAATCTCTTGAACTTTGTAGGTGGGAGAGAAGATGAGATCTCAAGAATCTCATAGAAATGTGACTCGGAAGGAGAAGCCGCTCCCAAAAGAAAAGGGAATGAATGCAGCAGACAGTACTGGAAAGAGCTCTCCCTTTGATGTGAAAACTGAAGAAATATATACTACAGAGGGCACGAAGAGTACAGTGATAGGTTCGAAGACAAAGGCATCGACAGGTAATGCTCAAGACGGTTCTCTTGTCATAGTATCTTGGCGTGTGCCTCGTCAGAAGACTAGCGAAAAGCATCCGGGGTTTAACTTAGACTATTCCCCGCCAAAAACGCATCCTCCATCTCACAATTGATGTGCCTAGATACTACGTACTTTTGCTTGAAAGAGATCATCTCTATATCTTCATTTGTCAGTCATGGAACTGGAAGCAATGCCAATCAATTTTGTAGGAATCTGTCACAAGTAATTTCTCGAGAACATGCTTGTAGAGCCTCTTAAATCATGAACGCCGGCTGAAATCTTAATCCAGCACATCTTTGTAAAACCTCAATATATATATATATATATATATATATGTATATGATTATAATTAGCTTTATTAGTACTGGGATAATTCATTCTCTCAAAAGTTTGTATATCATCTTCTACTGCACTTCTTATATACATATATGTGGGTTCTATACGTTATCATATTCCAATCTGAATGCTAGAAACGAACTAGCATAGAGAATTTAATTACAAGGTCAGTTTAGATGACACATTTACAATGAAGTAATTGGAATGATGGATAGTCGATCGAGAGGAAGCTTTCGGGAGCAAAAGATCTCGATGCATATTCAAACTGGACATCTTAATTTGGTCGGTTTATCTTCTTGAAATGAGACCTTGTAATGATCATAGATGCTCTTTTTACTGTTCTGCGAAGTTGTTCGCTAAATTGTATGACTGATATAGCATGTGAGGTTTTTTTTTTTTTGGCAATTCTTAATGCAATTGGTTGCATTTATCCCTAATGTGCTAAATATGAAGTACTTTAGAGTTTTCAACATGGTGCAATCAAAACATATTCATGTCATATCATGCTGCAAAGATCAAGTTTTAACCATACTTGACATGGCATGCATCGATCATCTGCAAGGAAGTTTAATTTATGTATTGTGCTCAGGAATTCTTTCTAATACTTATTAGTAGCTCTCTGTGATGTATTTGCATTATCTTCTCTCTTTCTTTTGAACCATTAAAAGGCATGAATAATTACGTATAGTTTCAGTTGATATATATTCATTGTTTTTCTCATTTTTTTATGATTACATTCACATATGTTCGTACTCATTATCAAGTGCAACATATGTGCAATGTACTTATATAATTTCAAGAATGTTTTGAGGGTTTTCCTGGCTAGACTATAATACGTTTATATTTTCTCTGCATAACGCTATTAGGTTAAAATATTTTCTTCCACCCAAAAAAATATTTTATGAGGCATTTTCTATTTTTAAGATAATTTTAATTTGAGAAGTAAATTAGATTGAAAAATTAAAAAGAAGAGCAACTTAGTCGCCAGCGGGGAAGAGGAAGAGTAAGGTAGCCAAAGATCTCAAGCATCTCTTCTAATTACCTCACCTAGAGCAGTGGTGAGATCTCGCCTGGGACAATGGTGGTCGGATGAAGACCCACCATTGTCCCCTTTCCTCTCTTTGAGTCGTTTTCCGAATTCTAATTTTTGGTTTCTGAAATCGAAATAATGTTCAAAGCAAGGCCTTAACAGAAAAAATTTTCAACTTCGGTGACCTTGTTTAGAAAAAGATAACAATGTTTTGGTCCTAAAGAGAAACACGCCAAAAGTACGATCCGATCCGGTCCAGTGTGGTCCTTTCCCCCTTTGAAATTGAGTCTTTACCATGTGCCGTCGTACCAGCTTTCAAGAATCTTTGTCATCAGACTTCATTCAATCAAACGGGGGTAGAGTGGAAGGCCTAAAATATATCAAATCCTTTTCAAGGATGGAAACTGAATAGAGTAATTCGAAATTATGAATAACACCTATATCTAGAACTCTTTGATCATTTGAAAAAGGTCTATATATACAACATCATGGTCCATGGACTAACTCCCATACTAGCTTAGACATGATGCGTTTCAAGAAATTCTAAGTTTAATGCTTATTGTGGGATTATCCGTACTCATTAATAATTAATAATTAATTATTAAAACTTTTATTTTATTGTATTAAATTCATGAACCTCCATTATAATCGATAAAAGAAAAAAATATATACGTAACTTTGAATATTAAATTGAGTGATTGAACTATATGGATAACCTAGTTTGCCATATAAAACTTCGTATCTATCTATATTAAATTTTACTTTTGTTCACAAGAGTTATGTGAGACCCGACATATTTTTAAATATGCGTACATACACATATGCTTATATATATATATATATGTAATATATATATGGGACTTTTATGCTGCTGACATTAACCAAAAAAAAAAAAGAACGAAGGCATGAGCTCCACGTGGCCCAAAGTCTTCCCCCATTTCCACTGCCATTGACTTTCTTTCTTTTTCTTCCTTGTGCTGTTCTGTTTCAGCGGGGGAAAAACGAAGAGGAAACAGAGGGGGGGATATATATATAGAGAGAGAACGAAGGAGAGCAAGCTAGAAACGGTTCAAGAGGAAGAGAGGGACAGGGAATGCTCTGTTATTCTCCATGGAAGAGTGATATAGGACAAAGACAGAGATAGAGGTGACCTGGGCTGAGACAAATTGAAGAAGAGAGGAGGGCTTGGCTCGGCGATCTTGATATGCTATATTTATGATTAATAGTAGCTGAGGACATACATCGATTGTGTACCCTGAAGGTCAAGTTGGTGAATCATTTTTGGTGTTAGGTGAGTACCCTATTCCCTTTTGAAATAATATATTATAGTTATATAAATTATTTAAGAAGAATACTGTGATAGTTAGAGATTAAGAAATCGCTCTGCTATGCTGTATGAAAGGATTTAAGAGATATTGCCCTCTTATGTTTCATTTTGACTTGAGATATGTGATGTGATTGTGTATGCGGATTGTGTACGAGATATGTGATGATAATATGATACAATTGTAATAGCATTGTGATTGTGCTTGTGTATATTGATATTGTTTAATTGTTATAGCCATGGGACTGTCAGACCCGGCGGAATAGGATTGGGGGTGTGGTTGACCGCTGATCCGGCGAGATATAAAATGAACGCCTAGATCGCTGATCAGGCGGGATATAAAATGGACACCTAGACCTCTAAACTGGCGGGATATAAAATGGACGCCTAGACCTTTGATTCGGCGGGATATAAAATAGATGTCTAGACCGCTGAATCAGCGGGATATAAAATGGACGTTTAGACCGCTGATCTGGCGGGATATAAATGGATGTCTAGACGCTGAACCGGCGGGATATAAAATGAAAGTTAGGGTGGAGATTTGATAATGGGTGGCCCCCAGTTATGAGAAGTGGTAAGGTGAGTAATGAAGATTTAAGCTTAGGTGCAGGGTCATTGTACCGGTTATAATGCTGTTGCGAAGAAATACACCCCTATGTTTATATTGATTGGTTGTGCTGTATATTGTTTGTTTGGTCTGATTGTTATAGATGTGATGATATGACTCTCTTGTAATGTATATATATGTATGTATGTGTGTGTGTGTATATATATATATTGGGAAATTTATGGAAAGTATGCTTTTTTTTTTATGTGAATAATTTATGTGATAATGGATATCGATGGAAATATAGGAGAAACTCTACTGAAATTTTAGGTCGGGACAAATTACTCCTTTCTCATCACAGCTAGCAATAAACATAATTCATTAAAAGAAAAAAAAGTAGCAAATAGAAAAGGACGCAATGCAGTGGCGTTTTCCTTTAATAACTAAAAGTTTTTAGGTTCGATACATATTGTCGGACTAATAGTACTCTTTTATTAGATATTAGGATTTACATTTTACTTGTAATAAGCATAATAGGCCGCTCTTGTAATCGAAAAAACAACGATTGAACAATTAAATATAAAAGGAAAGGGGGAGCAAAGACATCAACGCCATATATTTTTCTAATAAAAAGAGCAGTGCAAATCTAAAATACAAATATAACACCATATTAGACAGAATAACCGTTGTAACAAATATACCATATAAGTTCCTCCCACAAAAAAAATAAAATGATACAAATATAAGACCACATTAAACAGGATAAACGATATTACAGGGCACGACCCATTTCACTGACCGCTTGTCACCGTTGGGGTCGAAGCATGGGGTCCCTCGGTTCTAGGGTTCATCGGAGCAGATGACGACTCTTGACCCTTAGCTTGGCGTGGACAATGACACCATGGCCTTTCTCGTCCGTGTTCATGGTTACGGTGACGACAGTGGTACATTCCTTGGGTCATGAGTGACCCAAACATCGCTCCCAGAGCAAAGGTCACACCGGTCCTCAGCGCACTGGTGCTCATGCTGTTATTGGACTCCGTTGATGTATCGATATAGACTCCGTGGGAGTCGGAACTCAAGATCAGGACGTGAAATTGAAAACCAGTATGAAGTTAGCAGTGTGGCGGAAGCGAAAAAGGAAATGGGGGCTTTTATAATAAACCATGCGATAATTGATCAAAATTTATTTGGTTTTTGCTTTTGCTTTTGGTTTTTGTTTTGTTTAAGGTTTCGTAGGGCACAAGGAATTTGTTATAGAGAAAGATCGAGTCATAGGTGGGTCAAACGCACAAGGGATTGGGAAGGCCCCTTCTCCAAGCCTCAAAAGTCAAGCTCCTTATCCGTCATATATGATGACTTTTCAATTGCACGTTGCAAGAAATCAACTAAAAGCTTGATATTTCTCCGATTTGTATCCAACGCATTTCGACTAATCTAGTTTGAGCTGGATCAGCTCACTAAAGTTATAATCTCTCTCAACATGAATTTTTTTTATTAACAAGATTCGAATTCTATACTTTGATATTTATTTTAATTTCTTCTTTCGATATGCGTCATCTTATATCGAGAAGGCTAATGAACCCCGATCTGTTCATATTCGAGTAAGGTTTGTTCATTCAGGAAAAAAAGTTTCTCAATCATGGATTTTATTTTTCTCAATTCACAAGGACCCGAACCAGAAACCTTATTTAAATAATATAAATACCGAACCAACATAATCAATTCACGTTGATAGCTTCATATTAATTCTTAATTAAGGATGATGTAATAATCGCATGACTACTTACAGAAAAAGTTGGCACTTACCGAAAAATAATCGTATGACTCAGTCCAAAGTACCAGATACGTGCATGCATGATAGCCTTTGGATATATATCAAATAGGAGAGTCTCCAAATCGAACCTTTGGCTATGGTGCTTTCTCGAACGTCGGATGGCATCAGAAATAGATATGACAACTGAATTCTTTTAATTTTGTTTGTTGTCCAAGCTGTACTATGTAGCTGAATTTAGTTAATTTGATAATTATTCCTTGTTGGACTAAAAGAGTGCAAAAATTGAAATGTAATAGTTACTGACAGCCGAGATATGATAGAATTAGTCAACGAATATCTGTTGATCCATATGAAAATCTTGAAATAACTATAATCTATTCCTTTAAATTAAAGGTTATCTTTATTAAAAATATGTCGGCATGGTTTATAACTTATTCATTAAATCCCGATGGTTCGCACAGCTAGAGTAGATAATTCTTCCATAACCATATATGCACCCTCTTTCATTTTTTAAATTTTCTCCGTTTCGTGGAACCAAATGCATCCGCTTTACATACACAAATTGAGCCACTACCTACTAGGCGTGCATGAAATTTTTTTAATTATTAAATTACTCAAGTGCTTGAATATTTTATTTTCCAGTAAATGATGGTCAAATAAGGAACAACCTGCTCTTATAATGCTGAAATGGACAAGGGAAAATAATAATAATAATAATAACAAATAAATAAATAAATAAGTATATATATTATAATATAATGGTATTATTGGGGGACTAGCCCTTAGACTTCTATAAGTAGGGCCAAAGCCCAAAGAATGGGGGCAGATCACAATTTTCTTCTAACAAGTCCATAATGGATTCTGTCTCTAGGCCCAAAGGCTTGAGGCCCAACACCATCCCTCTCCTCCATCTCCCTTATCTCCCAACGAACCTTGGCTCTCCCGATCTCGCAGCGGCTCCACCGTGCCTCCTCCGCTGCTTCTAGCCATAACTCCCACCCTCACCCCCATCGCCGGAGCTCGGGTGAGCTCTATCATATGCCATTCACAAAATAAAGGATTTTGTGGAGTTAGAAATCTTTAGACGGACATGTAGGTAATATCTTATCTTAAACCATTTTTTGATGTCTATAGACAGGATGTGTAATTCTAGCATAACCTTTGCTAATATATATGTTTAAAAGAGATAGGTTCGCGACCTATTTCTGATTCGATTCCAGTTCCTTAAGAATATAGCACCGAAATCAATCGACATTATGCACTTGTTAAAGCATCTGAAATGCATGGGATGATGACAAACAAAAGAAGTTTACTCAGGCAGTAGAAGAGCAGTGGGGCCCTATGGAGAGCAATTGCTTGCTTCATCATCCGCAGAGAATCAGAAACCAGCCTTCTCAGCCACAATCTGGCCTTTGGATTGGCCCGATATGATCAAATTTCCCTATTCATTCACCATGTCTTCTAAGTTCCACTTCTACACGTAGGAAATATATTATACTTAATAATTAGGACTTTCTTATATCTTTGCGGTTACCTTATTGGCTTAGAAGGGAATAATAGAGGGGAGAAATAGGATATCAACATCCACAGATGAGGATCGAAACTGAAATCTCTTGATGACTTTAAATTGAAGATAAGTGCTCATTTCTCGTAGACTTGCCTATGTTGGGCCAGGTGATGTATCACCATAGTGGGCGGTCCTTGAATAAGCATCCTAGACTAGTGTTTCCAAGGAGTAGTTGTGAAATCGCATCTAATTAATTAATAGAACTCAAACAAGAGAGAGAGAGAAGGCACGCTCGGTTGGTACGGCCCCTTGAGCTTGCATGGGACCACATCCGCCTATTGACATGAATTCAACACCATACATTATGTAAGTCGCGGATGCTCTTATTGTTAGACCGAACTCTTTGCTCGTTGATAAGAAGATCTTATAGACTTACATAACATCGACCACTAGCTTGGTAGGCTCAATTCTGTCCTTAACCTCACATCTTCACCTATAAACATATCTCCCTATCCTCCTACCTTTTGCCCACCAAGAAATGGCTTCCAAGAGGACTTCCCCTGCTCTACTCCCTCTTCTTATTCTCTTCAACATCCTCTTCTTCACTTGCGTCTCCTCCTGTGACCCGTGTACCCCGAAGAAGCCAAGTCCTTCCCCTCCTCTCGCACCTGCCCCAAAGAAAACCGAGAAGTGCTCCAAAGACACCCTAAAGTTCGGGGTGTGTGGGGCCTGGTTAGGACTGATCAAGGAGAATGTTGGGGCGAAGCCAAGCGAGGAATGTTGCACTGTCATCGCTGGGGTCGCGGACCTCGAGGCTGCCCTCTGCCTTTGCACCGCAATCAAGGCAAATGTGCTTGGGCTTGTCAAGGTGGAAGTGCCGGTCGCCATCAGTTTGCTTGTCAATGCTTGTGGGAAGAAGGTCCCCGAGGGATTCGTTTGTGTATGAAATTCAAACTAGTTCTTGTGTGTACCATTTTTTGAGTTGTAATGGAAAATAGATGTAACCAGTAATCTTGATCTCAATCAAATGAAATAAATGTCATCATATGAGAAAAGCGCGTTGTGTAGTGGCATCCACCCATACTAAATCGATTTCTAGATTTATGTGAAATAGTGAAGATAACCATGCATAGGCAGCAGCCATTATATAAAAATATCCAAGGTAGCAAGTGGAAACTGTTAGAGATATGATCCACTATTCAGAAAATAGTTGATTGAAAAAAATAAAATCATATCACATAAAATGAGTATTTATTTTTTAGAATATTTTCTATGATTTGATTTGATTTTTCCAGTCAATTAATTCCTAAATAGTGGATTTATATCTCTAACACACCCCCTCAAGATGAACATTTCGGTGCACTTCATCTTCATGTTGAGGGGCGTGTTAGATATATAGATACACTTTTCAGGAAATAGTTTATTGGAAAAATAAAATTTAATGATAGAAAATATTATCAAAGATTACTCATTTTATCCGATATGATTTTATTTATCCAATCAATTATTTCCTAAGTAGTGGATCTTTATCTCTAATGCACCGAAATGTTCATCTTGCATATAATTTTGATCTCCATAATTTCTTAATCCAATCAATCGAATAATTCTTCTAAAACCAAATTTTGCGGCAACAATAAAAAAAAGAGTTTCTTTGACTCCAACAAAAACTCTCCGTTGTTCTTCTTTTGACGGAGGCTATATGCGTGATCAATGCATGCTTTCAAATATCGACTTCAATTGGAAGCTGCAGTGAACTTATCCCGATCGACACGCTCTAATACCAAGAGGAATTTTAAAATAATAGAACGATAATAGAGGAGAGAAGAGATTAGAGACTGTGGTGGCCATAGGCCAAACCACAAAGTTGTTCTGAAGCACTAAACAGTACGCATATTTATAGGCACAATGGATAACTATACTTAAGGAACAAAATATCCAGATATCATAATCAAACAAATCAAATCACAGAAAATATTTTCAAAGATAACTACTCATTTTATCTTATATAATTTTATTTTCCAATCAACTATTTCCTAAATAGTGGATCTATATTTTATTTTTCCAATCAACCATTTCCTAAATAGTGGATCTATATTTCTAACAGAAACTACTAGCGGATGGCTCCCGATGACGAGTTCATGTTAGCCAACACAACTGTGCAAGTTTGTCTTATTTCATGTCACTTTCCTAAAGAAATTGAAGCACATGTAACAACAATCGCTGACAATGTAGAATATCATATCTTGCAAGGCAACGTGTACGTATATTTACCGCCAATGTTCTTTATATAAATCATAATCCATAAGGAATCCTTAAATTTGAAATGCAAGTGAGAGACATGATCTTTCTCGGTCGAAAATGACCAGTATGAACTTGTTGAGGAAACAGTTCAAGAGAGCGTAGTTTTATTGAGATTGTCAACTCATCACAAGATCCCATCTGCGATACAATTGCAACAAAAAACTGAAAATGAGCCTGAATCACCTCACATTGCGAAACATCAGGGAAGAAAGAGTTGAAGCTGACACGGAGAAGAGCATGCAACGGAAAGGAACCGAGCAATTAAGCACATTGGAATCCCTTTGGGACATCCTTCCCACAGTAATTTAGGAGCAGACTAAGGGAGATTGGGAGGTTAAGGTTGATGCCGAGCACGTTGGCTTTGATGGCAGTGCAGAGGCAGACAGCAGCCTCGAGGTCTGCCAAGCCCCCGATGAGACTGCAGCATGGGGTCTTTGGAGGGGTCCCGACCACAAGGTGCACTAGATCGTTCAATAGGTCTGCACACACCCCGAGCTTAAGGGTGTCCCTTGGGCAGCTGGAGCTGACTGGAGCAGCCGGAGGCGGAGGGTGCTTAGGATGCTTTGGCGGCGGTGGCGGGCAGGGTACATGAGTCGAACAGACCGAAGTGAAGAAAAGAAGGTTGAGGAGGAGAGCAGCAGCTACAGAGACCTTAAAAGCCATCTCAATGGACTCGGCTTTCTGAAAACTGAGGAAAGAACAGAAGGCTTTTGGTGCACTACTGATCAATAATCGTTGATTTATATAGACTTCCGAGGCGATGATGCTCGCAAATAGGAATTAAGTAATGGAGTGGAAGAGAACATACATGCATGTGAGCACATTGCGCGAATCGGAGAATAAGCCGTGATTTACACCTCGGAGATTACTGGACTCATTCGAACTTACCAGCAGAAAACAAAAAACAGACAGCCTTTAACAGCTTGTTTAAGAAGAGGCGCTTTCTTCATTAGGCTTCTCAAGTAATAAGACAACACCGGCCAAGTTTGTCTGGAGCATGTCCTAGTGGATGTACTATGATTAAACAAAGGAGATTGCTCTGTAAAGAAAACATTTTCAACAATTCCACGTGAGGTTATTTTATAAAGAAAGTGACAACTTGTCATCACATTTTCCAGTGAAGCTACTTATTCTCAGCAGCTGCTACACAAGAAGCACTCACATGGGAAGAATTCGGGAGAGACAGAATTAGAAGGGGAATCGTTAGAAAACCGATGTAACAGGACAGAGAGCAAAACAATACCGATCAATCTAACATTTGTTAATTTAGCACACCGGTGGAAATTCATGGAAGGAAAGGGTCGTCATGAGCAATTTTCACTAAGATAAAAAGCAATATTAGAGAGTAGCCTACTTGGGATGGACCATGGATCTTCAATGAGGATTCAGTACTATGATAACACGATGACAACCGACCCTAGTCTCACTTACGCGGCCAGCGGGATAAAATAGGAACTCATAATGGACCTGCCATTGACCCATATCTAAACTAATATAAAGTTACTAATTACAAAGGAGTTGGACCTATCATGGACCTGTTATGAAAGATTGCTATTCACTCATCAATGGAATTATTGATAAATTTGCTCTTATTTGCCTTACAAATTTTTGATTTGTACTATGATATTCGTAAGTCCATGATGAGACCCAACTAATCCAAATCAAAGCATAAATCGGTTCATTAAGTAGTAAAACTCTCGTCAAGTGAATTTTCTTGATTTGCAAGAATATAAAGTGTCAACACCCCATTTTGGTCCATCAGTCCAGGCAATGCCACTCAACAGCGATCCAGGCTATGACTTGAGCATCAATACAGAAGAAGGCTCAACAGAGCAGCAAATTACTATTCATTCTCAAGTTAACAGAGATAGGCAGATAATTCAAGCACCTGACAGAATAACAAACAGAATCATCCAGTGGCATACGGAGCAAGCAGAGAGCCTTAACAGCATCTAAACCGGCATTTTCGGAATACAACACGTATAATACTATTTTCTACTGGTTCGCTCGACCATCAGAAAATAGTCAATATTGGACTGCAAAAATCCCTCGCGATGTCAAACAGATGAAAAGTGTCTCCGAACACATTTCACAAATCAACTGCTCCATACAAAGCAATTTCAGAATACAGACAATTTTGCAGTGGAAGTCAAAAAATGCCAGTTCATCAAAGAAAAGTTAATGCCCGAAGTCAGTTACAGTCATGTCCAACAATTATGCAGAGCATGATCATTGCTTCAAAATGTCTTTCAGAAGTCATACAGACTCCTCTAATGACTCCCAAACGACAGAACAAGTATACCTTTCAACGGAAAACCTTATCCGAAAACTGGTCTGACAGAACATCGGCAAACCAAGTTAGTCATGCATTGTCCAAAAAACTGCAGCGGACATATGCAATTGTGCAAATCAGACAACAATATCTCTTTCAGTTTCCTGAGTGACCTCCGAAGAGCAGAAAAGTTCATTTTCAACGGAAATTCATAAATGGAGGTCATTTTCGTGGAAACTTGACGCCGGATGGTTGGCAAACCCAGTGCTACTCATCTCATTGCTCAACGTGAAATTCTCAGACAGAATCTCAAAACCCATCTAGACACTCAAAACACCGTTTTAGTGTTTCAGATGCAATTTTTCAGTCCTTCGAGCCCAGTTCTCAACAAACAGAGATTACAGTGATCTCCGGCTCGCCCAAGCAACTCATAAAGCATTTTGAGAAATTTGACTTCGGACTCTTAGGACGTCTCCGGCTTCACATTGACAATACTGGCTTATTGGTCAATAATTCAGTCTGATTGACAATGCATGTCAAAACGACCGATTCAGAATGCAGACACGAGATGCGTATTCCAAAATGGCTAATTTTGTTCTGAACGCCTGAAATGAGCAAAACTGGCTTCCGAGCCAAAAATCACACAAATCTTCCTTTGGGCAAAATGGAGGATTTCGGGCTCGATTAAATCGCTTTCACGTGCACAATGACAATTCGATGTTCGTTTGATCCACGAACCTCGAGCACACGATCAATCGAGACCCGAACTTTGGCCCGAACTTACCTCACGACCCGTGGGACCCACGGCCAACTCATTGCCGCCTCACCCATGCCCATTGCCGTCCATGTCCATTGTCTTCTTCTCCATTGCAACTTGCCTTATCCTTCCATGGAAATATCAAGCCTACCATTCCATTCTTATACTCCATCTTCATAAATGTCCATCAATGCTCTTATCCCTTCCTCATCAATGCAATGGAAGAGGATTGGGTTGATTTTTCCTTAAGCCAACCACCCCTCCCCTTAAGCATGCTTTAATTGTACTTTTTCACACTTAATTGTCATTAAGCATAGCCTATATATACTTTTTATGTCATTAACTTAATCACAAGTCATCACACATCATCTCACTAGCTTTCTCACTCATCAAGAAGCTCTCAAACTCCCAAGAAGCTCAGCAAAAACCGCAGCTAGCATAACTCAGCAAAAACCCTCAAGACTTAAGTCGGAATCATCCCGGCTTAAATCAAAACTTCACCAAACTCCATATCCCACATGATTTTGACCTCCTCTATCCATTTCTGGGCTTAGATTTTAGTTTTGGAGCCTCCAACCCATCGGAACAAGCAACCACAGAATCGGATCCTGTTGTGGTCCTTGTCGGGTCAAAACTTCCAACCCGGGTTTCAAGCCCTTCCGGGTCGGTTTGAGTTGTCAAAACCCATCAAACACCTCCCCACACAACCCTAGGATGTCAAGGAGTCAAGAAATCCAAGAAAAACCCGTTGGTTTTAGCCCAACACGAAGAAACAACCCGATTGCCCAGTCGGGTCGAAATTTCTGACTGTTTGTGCGGTTTTCTTGCATATCGGGTCGATATGAGACCCTTTTCGCCAAACGACCACCACCATCACCTCCGGAGGTGAGTTAGGAGTCGGGAGCGCTGATCTTGCATCAAAATTCCATCGGCGTCCACCGTGGTGAATTCTGACCCGAAAACTGCCAATCGGGCCAGTTTCCAGGACGCACTCTGTTTTCCGTGATCTTTGCAGGACTATACGGGTTGACTCGATAACTCTGGGAGCAAACGAACACCATGGTCACCTAGAGGGTTCCATTGGCTACCCAGGGACGCTGGCCTTGCCTCAAAATTCCATCGGGAGCCTTCGTGGCGACGTACGACCCGACTTGTGCCAGTCGGGTCTGTTCTGGCCCAGTTGGGTTTGTTTTCTATTTACTGACTGAATTTGCTTTCGATTTCCGGAAAATCCATGTGTGCTCTCCTCCCGAAACCTCCACAGGGATCTTAAGCATCCTCTTAGCTTTCTGGAACAGTTGAGAACTCTCTGAAAAGCCACCTGAGTGGCCCGAACCGGCCTATTTTCTACCGGGTGCCCAGCCGGGTCAAATTCCTCCGGACGGGCCTGTTGCTGCCATCCGGGTCTGTTCAACGAAAAACAGCCCAAACCCAACCCACCAACAGTCCAACCCGACCTCTAACAGTCTCATCCCGTATCCCGGGACTAGGTATGACCATTCCCGACTTACAGGAGCTAGAACTTTTACGTTTTCGTCGTGTTTACGGAGTTGTAAGTTGATTTTATGCATGTTTTACTTGCAAGTTTTAATTTTTATGCAATTTCAATGTTATATCATGCATGTTTATTATCGTAATACGTGCTAGCATGTCGGGAAATGTTTAAATCGAAGTTGAGGGAACTATATCAACCCGGAAAAGCCAAGATACCTCTCAAATTAACCTCTTGGAGTGGTAACCGAGGGTATTCTTGACCTTTTTGGGTCAAGACCGGTTTCCTTGCCCCGATTTGAGTTTTTTCCCGAATTTTTATGTTTTCCCGCATCCATGGAGCCGGTATTGTTTTATCGATTCCGTAAATAACGTGTTTGTGCATGTTTATATGCTTGAATGCGTTTTCCAAACTCTTGGCAATACAGGCTTTGTTAATCGTGTCATTTATTGTGTTTGTTGTTTGAGCATGCGAGAAATGATTCGAAACGAGACGGGAAAAACTCGTGGAACTCGATGTGGGCCATGAGACCTCTCGGTTTTCTCCAAGGAAAAATGGCCGATAGTCTCTTGGACTCGAACGGGTTGCACGAGGCTTCCTCTCCCCGTTTTAAGTCCATTCTCGAATTTTGTCTAATTTGCAATCTACATTATTGTCGCAATATCGCATGAAAAGGTCTTTTCCAAACAAAACATGCATGGATTCGGGTATCGATGACTCATTTGGGTCCATTCGGTTATGAGGGTATTTTCGGTCATTGGACCAAATTATCATCGATCCTTATGGAATCGTCTTGGTCGCCGAGTCACGAATCGTTTTCATAATTAATGCATTCGGCACAACCCTTAAGCATTAATTTCACGAACGGGTTAATCGGGACGCTCACACGGTTAATTCATTCAATTTAAACAACTTTGCACGAATTGGACATTAATCTGTAACTCGCGTCGACGAATTACAAAACAGTGTTAATGTCATTTTCAAAATATGCATACTTCCAAACCCGAGATATGCAATACGAAGTAACATGGACATCTAGGAGAAACTTGTGTGTTTTAACTTGAGTTTCACCTCACTTCAGGTAATTCAGGTCGGAATACAGAAGCTCCTTTTAGACCACTTCCGGATAGATCGACCAAATCTTTGGCTTTAACGGGGTTCTCGCATAACCCTGAAAGATCCAAGGAATTGGTCAACACCGGTTACAAGCCGAGGTGGCCCGTATTGCGTTGTTTCCCTTTTCTGAAAATACATTTTCAAGTCAAGGGCAATAACATCATTTTGTGATTTGGCGATACCCCAGGGGTTAGTTTGATGGAAACACGATGGTATCGGAATAGGAACGGGCTACCTGTTCAGGCGCAGGTTCATCTGCATAACCTTTCTTATTCCCACTAATGAGTTTCTGTCATCCTAGCATAGTTCAGGGTGCTAGTCAAGTATTCTGTATCAAAATACAATAACTTGACTAATCATTTCATTCGATCTAACCAAATGCTAGAAAATGGTTAGGTAGAACTCTAGGTTCCAAATCTAGAATCAAAACACAAGTTTAGATGAATTTAGTGTAACTTCAGTGTCACAACACCGAATCACTGTAAAAGCAATCCACACACAGGAAACTTGACTACGAACATCCGATATGTCAGGTTCTCAAACCAAAGCCGAATGCTAAAACATTGGCACGTTTGTTTGTCTAGGGTAGGATTTGCTTGCAAAATATCTCGGGCTAACAATTTGTTAAAACACGTACGCTTGACAGTAACAAACACTTTGTCTGTTATTAGCATGTTGTATGTTACCTTTCTGCACCTGTTTGCCATATGGGTCGAGCATGATCCATAGGTCGAATAATATTAGGGTTCAATGCCCTAATCATCGTACAATAGGGTCCAACGCCCTAATCATCACTCACGGGGTCCAACGCCCTATTCAGTGAGAGCGTACATTGAATTTCAGTTCTTCGGTCTTTTCCCTAAACTCACGGTGAGTTAGTGCGGAATAATAACTGAATGTGAATCGACTGGAATTCGACCCTATTTGTTATTTGTTTTTATTGATTTCGAGAGCATTGTAAGGATTTTATTTTGTACATTCATTTTGTAAGAATTCCAGTCGGTGAGCGAACGTTCCGAGAGTCGAATTAATCAAATCGGTATAATGCTTGCCCAGACACAAGTAAATCCAAGATCTCGCGTTTCGGTTCACGCATGGATTCAACCTCCATGGTTCGATGACCTGTAACGCAAGATTGTAAACCAATTCCCCGACACACGGGTTTACTTCTCTCTCAACTTCTTCACCAATATCGTTTAATTCACCGAATTTTCGGTGTCAAAACGTGCGAGCTGAGCGCAACTTAATTCATGCGGTAAATAATAAAACATGCAAGCCTAGCAAACAAGAGTACCGAAAGAGCGTGCGGGATATAGGCCCGCAAGTAACATGAACCCCCGAACTCGGACATTCCGATTCCGCACAGATCAATGCCTTAACAACAACTAGGTGTTCCATACCCCTAGACTCGGGTAACTTATCGGCCCTCGACTTTCAGGTTGTAAAATGATAAGTGGCGACTCATTCTCTCACGCGTGTCCGTTACGCGTCCCCACGGGAAGGTGGACACTCCCAAGCCACGCGATTTTAGGTCGTGGGCATGCGGGCCCCGACGAGAGTCCACATTCGAGTCCGTACATAAAGTATAGTACAAGTGAGAGCAGTATATGAAAAAGACGAAGTAAGTTAGTTATGTTAGCATAGGCGGGAAATCAGTCGAAATTCAGTTAGGCTCTGCTTGATTGAAGTCTTTAATGGTCTCCCCCGCATGATAAATCCTCAATTCCCAACTTAATTTCCCTTTTTTCTCTTTCTTTCTCTCTCTTTATCTCTAAACGATGAACCAAGAAAATACCCCAATAATAACTTCTCCATCTGCCGTCTCCCTTCACCCGGAAGAATAAATTGAGAAGATTGCCCTCCACTAAGTTGATGATCTTGGCGACGACGGAAATAATTGCCAGAGTTCAACTGTTTTAACAATCCCAAAGTGCTTCGTGTACATCCTCGATGATGAAGGTGCGTACGACCTGGAAATTGGGGCTGGGGAGCTGCGCATTTCTTCGCTAGTAAAGGGCTGGCACACGATCGCTGTCCTAGCTTTCCTGGCAAAAAGGGAGGGGAAATGTCCTCTTGCTGCTGATCAGACGGTGATAAAAATCGACAAAAATCGCTATGTATTAGCGTTTGGAACCCCGGATTGATAAGGATCGCGGGCATGATGATGAGGCTAATGCACGTGAGCTTGGAAGTCAAATTCGTAAAGATGGAGCTTATGCACAAGATCCTAGAGAATTGCATGTTCTGAGTGGACCAATCACACGATCGAAGGCAAGACAAATCCAACAAGCTATGGAGAGCTTGATGATGGGCTTTTTGGGCCAAGGGGAGTCTAATTCAATTGAGTCTCCAAATGAAATTATTCAATTGACTTGCCATGAGATAGTCGATAGCCCACTCAAAATTGGAGTAGACATACAAGGAAAGTGGAGAGGTGCGGAATTTGGACAAAAATAAAGGCTAACTATTCTAGGTGGCATATAGTTAATTTCCTTTCTTGTTTCTAGTTTTAGGAAACTAAATTCTAATTGTCAAGTTTATTTCTTTTCAATTGCTCCTAGGCTTATATAAAGGAGGCTGAATAGCTTATAAGAGGTTAGACTATTGGGGTGAGGTTTTCTCATTTGTTCTTCATTGAACTCCTTCAAACGAGCAAGTGTGATAGCTTGTGAGGTTTGGCACAATTTAATATTATTGGTTCTTCTTTTTTCATAAACAACAGGTCAATAATCCTTATTTGATATTATTAGTTCTTGTTTCTCTATAAACAATGGGTCAATAGTCCTCTTTATCTGAATTTGTATTTGGCGATATGGGAATCAATTCAAGTTGTTCATCAGGTTTCACAATCCTTCGTGAGGTCCGCATCATTTTGGTATCAGAGCATTAGGCTCCAAATAAGGTTTATCCTATTCTTTAGGTTTCAATTTGCTGAATTTCATTCCGTCTAGTTTCTCCTTCGTCAATTGTTAGTAGCAAAAGAAAAGGAAAAAAAAAAAGAGAAGTTCCGGTAAGAGAGAAAAGAAAAAGAAAAAAAAAGTTTGGACAAAAAAAAGCTGGAAAAAAAATATCGAAAGGAAGAAAGTAGTTTGTCGGTGTCAATTTAATCCAACTTCTTTGCATTAGACCATGTTAAAGTTGTTATGTCCTCTTTCTTATTGATCAATATTGATTCTATTCTCATAATTACATAACATCTCTTTCTCCCATATTCCCTTCCTTATATAATCCTCCATATCTTTCCATCCTTATAAAATTCTGATATATTTCTTTCTTCATTTCTAAAATCTTTTCATCCTTTTTACTAGTTTCCTTTTCTCTTGTTTCTTGATTTTCTTAAATTTCCTTTGACCATTTATTTTCCTTGTTAGTTTGTGTTTAAATTAGGGCCAATATATTAATTGTTGTTTTGAATTATTACAAGCTAGTTGCATTTGATTTGTGAGTTGCTGAGGTCTCTAAAGAACTTTGAGGAGGAAATTAGAGTGAAAAGAGGCAAAAGTGGAAAGTGTATAAGAGGGAAAAAGCCATTGAATTGAGCGAAACACGAGTGTCGAGTGACATTAATTTGAAGGCAAACATGTGAGTGAGTGGTTGTGAGGTCCTAACACCAATTTTCTTCATAGTGCAAACATGAGCTTCGCAGGAAAAGGCACTGAATCTACGACTGGAGATGAAAGTCATGCCGGCCAACAAGATGTTGCTTTCACTTTGAAAGCCATGCAGCGACAATTCAAGAGATTGAAAGTTGTTTTTGGAGATATCCGTGATAGAATGGACAGGCAAGATGAACGAATTGACCAAATGCAAAGGGAGCGAACCTGGCGGCATGTGCAATTGCCCAATGCAAGAAGACAAAACCGCCAGCCACCGATTCCTCAAGATGAAGAAGATGAAGTGGAATCCATGGGTAGTGTGAGGAGAGCCAGAGGAGTTAGTAACGAGGGACGAAAACATGATAGGCAAGATCAAGGAGTTAGAGATAGAGTAGATAGGAATATCGGGAGTATTAAAATAAAGATACCACAATTTCAAGGGAGGAATGACCCTGATGCTTACATCGAATGGGAGCGGAAGTGGAGCTTGTATTTGATTGCCATAATTACTCAAAAGAGAAGAAAGTGAAGCTTACAGCAGTGGAGTTCACCAACTATGCTATTGTTTGGCGGGATAAATTGGTCAAGGAAATGGGAGGAACCATGAAAGGCCTATTGAGACGGGATGAGATGAAGGCTGTCATGCGGAGGCGATTTGTTCCCTCATATTACTATCGGAACTTGTATTTAAAATTGCAAAGTTTAAGGCAAGGACAAAGAGCGTGGAAGACTACTACAAGGAGATGGCGATAGCTTTGATTCGGGCAAACATTGAGGAAGATCAAGAGGCGAATATGGCTCGATTTTTATGTGGTTTGAACTGAGAAATTGCTAATGTGGTGGAATTGCAACATTATGTGGAGATGGAAGAGATGGTTAGTATGGCCATGAAAGTAGAATGATAACTCAAGAGAGGGAGACCAGTCAAGCAAGAGAGTGGTTCTTACTTGGGTCTTCTTCAAATTGGCAATCGAAATGGGGTGCAAGTTCAAGATTAATGGAGAAACCCAAATCAAATGCTGAAAGGGACATGAGGAAGAGCCAATGGGACAACAAGGAGAAAGGTAATTCTACATCCCAACCTCAAAGAAATAGGGATATCAAATATTTTTGGTGTTTGGAGTCTGGGCATTTTGCTCCTCAATGTCCAAATAAAAGGGCAATAATCATGCTAGATAGTAGGGAGATTAAAACCAAAGAAGAGGAAAGTGATTCCATGCCCACACATGGTGATCATAGTGATTATGAATATGTTACTGAAGGAAATGTCTTAGTAATCATGTGAGCTCTTAATGCACAAATTAAGGAAGAAGAGAGAGATGATGAGTAAAGGGAGAATATACTTCATATTAGATGCCACGTGAAGGATCGGGTTTGTAGTTTGATCATTGATGGGGGCAGCTGTGTGAATGTGGCTAGTGAGTTACTCGTTGACAAGTTGGGATTGCCTACATTGAAGCATCCTAGGCCATATGAGCTGCAATGATTGAATGAAAGTGCAGAAGTAAAGGTGAACAAACAAGTTCTGATTTTCTTTACAATTGGAAGATACAAGGATGAAGTTCTTAGTGATATAGTGACCATGCATGCTAGTCATATGTTACTTGGGAGACCACGGCAATTTGATAGATAAGCAATACATGATGGGTATAATAATCGATATTCTTTTGTCAAGGATGGGAGGGATCAGCTCCGAATCAAGAGATCTATTTGAGAGAAAAGTGAGAAAAGTGAGGTAGATGCTGATATTCAAAAAGAAAAAAAAAAGAGTGAGCGAGTAAGGAAAATGGCAATAATAGAGAGGAAGAAAATCGAGAGGGTGAAAAGAAATATAGCTCAGGTTTAGATGACATGAAAGAGTTAGTAGAGAGAAAAGAGAAAATATGAGTTTCTATGCAAAAGAAAGAGAGATCAATAGTGCTTTCAAAGCTAATCGCCCAATGATTTTGTTTGTTTACAAAGAGGCTTATTTCTCTGATTTTAATTCTTCTTTGCCAAGTTGTATTACCTCTCTTTTGCAGGAGTTTGGAGATGTCTTTTCCAAGGAGTTACCCAAAGGTTTGCCACCAATAAGGGAGCTGCGATTCCGAACCGGCCAACTTATCGATGTAATTCGGAGGAGACAAAGGAGCTTCAAAGGCAAGTGGACGAGCTGTTAGCAAAAGAGCATGTGCGTGAGAGTATGAGTCCTTGTGCGGTTCCAGTATTGTTGGTGCCAAAAAAGATGGTACTTGGCATATGTGTGTTGATTGCAGCGCTGTGAACAAAATCATGATAAAGTATCGACATCTCACTCCTCGACTAGATGATATGTTGGATGAATTGCATGATTCTACTTTATTCTCAAAGATAGACTTGAAAAGTGGATAGTAGACTTTATTCTCATGATTCTACTTTAGGATGAAAGAGGGTGATGAGTGAAAAACGGCTTTCAAAACAAAACATTATTTGTATGAATGGTTAGTTATGCCATTTGGATTGACTAATGCACCTAGTACTTTCATGAGGCTCATGAATCATGTTTTGCATGCTTTCATTGGAAGATTCGTGGTTGTATATTTCGATGATATCTTGGTGTATAATAAGAGCTTGAATGATCATATCCATCATTTGCAGTGTGTTCTTCAAGCATTGAACCTGAAGAAATGTGCATTTTGTATAGATCGAGTTGTGTTCTTGGGATTTGTTGTGAGTGCCAGGGGTATTCAAGTTGATGAGGAAAAGGTAAAAGCAATCAAGGATTGGCCAACGCTTAAATCTGTAACCAAGGTAAGAAGTTTTCATGGTCTAGCCAGCTTTTATAGGCGATCTGTGCGGGAATTTAGTACATTGGTTGTACCATTAACGGAAGTGGTTAAGAAAGATACATGTTTCAAATGGAGAGTAGAGCAAGAGCAAGCATTTAATTTGATTAAGCTTTGTTCTGTACCTTTATTGGTTTTATCTGATTTTTTGAAAAATTTTGAGATAGAATGTGATGCTTCAGGGATTGGTATAGGTGCTGTTTTGATGCAGGAAAAACAACTGATTGCCTACTTTAGTGATAAGCTAAGTGAAGCTGCTTCGAATTATTCGACATATGACAAAGAGCTTTATGCTTTGGTACGCGCATTGGAGATGTGGCAACACTACTTGTGGTCGAAGAAATTTGTCATACACACGGACTATGAATCATTGAAGCATTTGCAAGGACAAAACAAGCTGAATCGAAGACATGCCAAGTGGGTCGAATTCATAGAGATGTTTCCATACGTGATTTAGTACAAACAAGGAAAGGAAAATATGGTAGCTGATGCATTATCATGGAGGTATGTGCTTATCTATACTCTAAATGCTAAATTTCTTGGGTGAGCATCTTAAGGAGCTGTACATGCAAAATTTTGACTTCGGTGTTGTTTATAACAAATGTGAAAAAGGAGCATTTGATAAGTTCTATAAGCATGGCGAATTCTTGTTTAGGGAGAATAAGTTATGCATTCCTTATTCTTCTGTGTGAATTACTTGTACTTGAGTAGCATGGGGGTTGTCTTATGGGTTATTTCGGGGTAGCTAAGACTTTGGATATTTTGAGAAAACATTTCTTTTGCTCGCATATGAAGAGAGATGTTAAGAGAATTTGCTATAAATGTGTTACTTGTAAGAAGGCAAAATCTACAGTCAAACCCCATGGAATGAGCATGCCTTTATCTATTCCTAATAAGCCCTAGGCTGATATATCCATGGATTTTATCTTAGGATCGCCTAGGTCTAGTAAAGGTCAAGAATTCCATTTCCGTGGTTGTGGATCGATTTTCTAAGATGGTTCATTTTATTCCATGACACAAAACTGATGATGCCACACATGTTGCTGACTTGTTCTTTAGAGAGATAGTGCAATTGCATGGGATACCTAAAGAGCATAGTTAGTGATCGGGATGCTAAGTTCTTGAGTCATTTTTAGCGCGTCTTGTAGGGAAAGTTAGGAACTAAATTGTTGTTTTCTACTACTTGTCATCCCCAAACGGATAGGGAAATCGATGTCATTAATAGCATATTGTCCACTCTTCTTCATACTGTTATAAAAAAGAATTTGAATTCTTGGGAATATTCCATACCATTTATTGAGTTTGCCTATAATCATACAATGCATTATTTTACTAACTTCTCACCATTTCAAACTGTGTATGGTTTTAATTCATTAACACCTTTGACTCTAATTTTTTTGTCTATGAGTGAGATTTCTAGTCTTGATGGAAAAAAAAAGGCAAATATGGTGAAGATGATTCATGAAGAGGCAAGGTAACGTATCTTGAAGAAGAATGAGCAATATGCTAATCCTGCCTACAAGAGAAGTAAAAAAGTGACTTTTGAACTCGGAAATTGGGTGTGGGTTCATATGAGGAAGGCAAGATTCCAAACCAATGGAAATCCAAATTGAATCTATGAGGAATTGGACCATTCCAAGTCTTCGCCAAAATCAATGATAATGCTTACAAAATAGATTTACCAGGTGAATATAATGTTAGCCCAATTTTTAATGTTTTTGATCTTTCTCCTATGGATGGAAGAGGAGAGGGGGAATGATAAGGATTGTGGGCATGATGATGAGGCTAATGCAAGTGAGCTTGGAAGTCAAATTCGTAAAAAGGGAGCTGATGTACAAGATCCTAGAGAATTGCATGTTTCGAGTGGACCAATCACACGAGCGAAGGCAAGACAAATCCAACAAGCTATGGAGAGCTTGATGATGGACTTTTAGGGCCAAGATGAGTCTAATTCAATTGGGCCTCCAAAGGGTTTTATTCAATTGACTTGCCATGAAATAGTCGATAACCCACCCAAAATTGAAGTAGACGCATAAGGAAAGTGGAGAGGTATTGAATTTGGACGAAAATAAATGCTAGCTATTCTAGGTGGCATATATTTAATTTCCTTTCTTGTTTCTAGTTTTAGGAAACTAAATTTAATCTAGTTGTCAAGTTTATTTCTTTCTAATTGCTCCTAAGCTTATATAAAGGAGGCTGAGTAGCTTATCAGAAGTTAGACTATTTTGGTGAAATTTTCTCCTTTGTTCTTCATTGAACTCCTTCGAACGAGCAACTGTGATAGATTGTGAGGTTTAGCACAATTTGATATTATTGGTTCTTGTTTTTTCATAAATAACGGGTTAATAATCCTTTTTTGATATTATTGGTTCTTGTTTTTCTATAAACAACGGGTCAATAGTCATCTTTATCTGAATCTGTATTTGGCGATCTAGGAGTCAATTCAAGTTGTTTGTCGGGTTTCACAAATATTCGTGAGGTCCGCATTACCGAATGTTGTGGAGGAAGAGGATCCAGCTCCAACCGATGATTGATATATTGTCCTTATTATGGGATTTACATACACGATGTCGAGAACGAGGGCAACTAGACAATGTTCTCAAGATGTATAGTTGTTTTAAGCCCATGAACGAGTCGATTGGAAATGGTTGGGAGATGGTTGAGACTGCCACAAGTATGATGGGAAAGGGTCAGCCTATCAAGGCTTATAACATCAAATTTGCAGACTTGATCAAACTAAAGCCTCCTGATGTGGCCAGAGAGATATTGTGGAGTGGCAAGATGATCTGTAGTCTTGTCGACTTGGGGGGAAGTTTCATACTAGATTGGGTGATCCCAAGATCTGAAGAGGCAAAAGTCAGCCCTAGAACCATGAAAAACCTTAAAAGGTGCTTCTCAATCCTTTTATTGCATTCATTTTTTTTTATCCTTACAAAAGCAAGAAGGTGTTCTAGTTGGTTCTTAATCTCTTCGTTTCTTTGTGCTTCTTTTTTCTTGATGTGGCAACTGCATGGTCAGGAAGCTTACATAGATTGTATAGAAAGTGTCCAAGGCAATACTCTCCGGAACCATTCAGAAAACTCAACCATCTCATGGCTGGCTAGATTGTGCTTGCATCGATTGATGGCTTCAGTAAGCCACATTATCGTTTCTCTTTCAATGGAGTTGACATATCTCTTATCATTGTGGATCATGTAATGAGTATCCTACCTACCTTATACGTGTAAAAAGTCATGACTATATGCAATATAAATGAATCGCCCATTAACTAGAAATAAGGTAACAACACTCCCCATCTAATAGTAAAAACCAATTCATCACTATGTTATATTTCACTCCACAAATGATTGATGTGAACCTCCAATCTAAACCAGAATCATCAAGCCCAAGAAAATAACGAACACTGGGGCTTCTATGATGTGGATGGCTAGTGCGATGAATGCCACCGAAGGTTCGCCAATCATGGGTGAATGTTACTACATCAACTGGATGCTCACGATAATCATAAATTTAAGTGCTATCATCCAAACTGTAAGTGCTTATATAGCATTGAAAAGAAACTCCGAGAGCACTACGAGAGAAGGCATTAGAAACATGCGAGAGACCCGATAAGAAGACTTCAAGAGGATTGTTCTTTTTTTTTCACCCCTATTTTTTTTCAGAGGCATCTCACGCACGATATTCTTATGCAATTTCAAAAAATAAAAATAAAAGCAAAGAAAAAATTGGGGTTGAAAAGAAAAAAAAGAACAATCCTCTTGAAGTCTTCTTATCAAGTCTCTCGCATGTTTCCAATGCCTTCTTTCGTAGTGCTCTCGGTGTTCCTTTTTAGTGCTATATAAGCGCTTACAGTTAGGATGATAACACTTAAATTTACAGTTCTCGTGAGCACCCAGTTGGTGTTCTAACATTCGCCCAATGATTGGTGAACCTTCGGTGGCATTCGTCGCACTAGCCATCCACATCATAGAAGCCCCAGTATTCCTAGTTTTCTTGGGCTTGATGGTTTTGGTTTTTATTGAAGGGTTCACATCAGTCATTTGTGGAGTAAAATATAACATAGTCATGAATTGGTTTTTACTATTAGATGGGGAGTGTTGTTACCTTGTTTTTAGTCAATGGGCGATTCATTTATATTGCATATAGTCATGACTTTTTACAAGTATAAGGCAGATGGGATACTCATATTACATTATCAACAATGATAAGAGATATGTCAACTCCATTGAAAGAGAAATGGTTATGAGGCTTACTGAAGCCATCAATCGATGCAAGCACAATCTGGCCAGCCATGAGATGGTTGAGATTTCTGAACGGTTCCGGAAAGTATTGCCTTGGACACTTTCTCCACAGTCTCTGTAAGCTTCCTGACCCTGCAGTTTCCACATCAAGAAAAAAGAAGCACAAAGAAACAGAGAAATTAAGAACCAACGAGAACACCTTCTTGCTTTCGTAAGGATAAAAAAAATGAATGCAAGAAAATGATCGAGAAGCACCTTTTGAGGTTTTTCATGGTTCTGGGGCTGACTTTTGCCTCTTCAGTGCTATATAAGCGCTTACAGTTAGGATGATAGCACTTAAATTTACAGTTCTCGTGAGCATCCAGTTGATGTTGTAATATTCGCCCATGATTGGCGAACCTTCGGTGGCATTCATTGCACCAGCCATCCACATCAAAGAAGCCCCAGTGTTCGTGGTTTTCTTGGGCTTGACGGTTCTAGTTTTGATTGGAGGGTCCACATCAGCCATTTGGGGAGTGAAATATAACATAGTGATGAATTGGTTTTTTACTATTAGATGGGGAGTGTTGTTACCTTGTTTCTAGTCAATGGCGATTCATTTATATTGCATATAGTCATGACATTTTACATGTATAAGGCAGGTAGGATACTCATATTATATGATCAACAATGAGACATGTCAACTCCATTGAAAGAGAAACGGTTATGCAGCAAATTTTATTTGTTCAGGGATCCCAAAATGTATGTGGTTATTTCTATTGTGGAGGTAGGGTCTCCAAGGCCGTCGACCTCTCAGGGAAGGACGCCATCGCGAAAGCATCCTCCATGACTGTGGAAATAGTCCGGAAGAGGTAAAAAATTTACGAATGGCCTTTTTCAATTTTCAGATATTTATATCACTACATTTCAATGCAGAAGTAATAACTTGACAGCTTCCAAGTCAGGTTAGTACTATTCTAACGATTAGTTAGTTTTACTTATTAAAATGACTCAATTCCTGCTCCCAGGTATGGAGAGGAGGCGGGCCAGGCGAACCCGGAGCTTCTGGAGGTGGCACGGCATTTTGGCGAAGCAGCATGGGCGATCCTCAAGATCAGGAATGCAATATTTTCCAATGAGAAGCTGACCCCTGCAGCTTGTTGAGATGTATTGCCATTTCATTCATCATTGTTTGAGTATTTCGCAAATCCACCTGGACCGTTCCGTAAGCAACGACCCAAATCGAGCAAGACTTTCCACTCCGAGTTTAGGCAAGCTATTAGACTAGATCTTACAAATCAATTTGGCAGTTATTTTCTTTCCTAGCCTGTACAGAGGTCACAAGTAGCCACATCTTAATATGCTGGAAACATTTTCGACTACTCCGGTTTCTAATTCCGTCACCAAGCTAATCATTGTCAACTCCTCGTATCTTCACCACATTTTCTCATAGTGGTAGTTATAAAGGTTTCGTTACCCGTTACAAGATTGGCATTTCGGTGGTGGCATAATCCATTTGTTGAGAACAACATTTTCATTCAAACTTAGCTCTAATGTCATTAGTTACTGCTGTGGTTTTCACTAAGCAGGTCATGAGTTCCCTAATCTCGATGCTTGATCAAGCCTGACCCAAATAACATGTTTACCAATGGTAAAATATAAACAAACAACTAAGTAGCTAGTGATCTTCAGCATTTGAGAAATAGCTAACCTAATATTCAGCGCGAAGTCCCACGGTCACCGTGGATGCTATGCTACTCTCTTTTTCTGATTAAGGAAAAGGTCTAACTGACCAATGTGATGGCGCAAAATAACGGTAATTAAAGCAACAAACTTTGCAGTTGAGGAAAAATTTAGATAGCTAGATTTTTATAGAAAAGTGAAGTTGTTTTGCTAATCACACGACATAGACAGCTTGAATGAGGGCACTGTGAATAAGGCTTTAAACTGTAGAAAATTTTTCAAGGAACAAAGAAAGTCTCTGTCCAATGTGGAAGCTCAACCTTAACCTTTCGAAGGTAAGTAAGCATATGTATCATAATATGAAGCATTGAGTGACTATCAACCATTAGCGAGGACAAGCTGAATCAAGGAGAGTCCTAGGCACACGTAGCAGCAGCAAAGAGTAGAAATCAATTGAACCCAAGAGACAATCCATTCATTTAGATTCAGAGTCATGTAAAGAAACGACTAAAGGCCTATATTAATTTAATTAGACAGTATGCTTTTCCGATGTATATCCATCTAATTGTTGATCGAGTGTAATGTTCAGCTTCTCATGTCATATCTTTCCCTGTGCTCATCCTTATCCTGTGTAGAGAGTATAGCTTCCTGGGCTTCATGCATCGCTAGGCCTTTCAACAGTATCAAACTATCTACATGATCAAAGCAGATCATACCATTAATACTTGCCCATTCATGGGCAAAGTGTTAAGTTATGGAGCCTGAAGTACTGTGATTCCAGATCGAAAGCGGCGATCCAACTCGCCGGTGAGTTGGCTGGGGGTTGCAGGGGGGCAGCGCCATATTTTATTCGGTCCATTGGTGATGTAATTAGGGTTTGTTCCTTTTATAAGTAGCAGCTTATATCTCTTGTAACCTTAGAATACCTAGCTTGGCGGCGCCCCCAGACGTAGTCAGAATTTCGGACGAACTGGGTAATCAATTTCGTGCGTCCCTTCTGCTTTTCGCTCATATTGTCTTCCACTATCGTATATTAGGCGCAACACAAAGACCGGAGCACCAATCTCGGTTCTCCAAAAATTGTTGCTCTCAACATCGTAGAAGAACAAGAAAAGGCTGCTGGGTGCCACCAGCTTAGTCGGCCCAAAAAGCAGCAACTCGCCATCGTGGATGGCACCTGCTAGTGGCAGCCTCTGGCCATCCACCACATCCCACCACTTATGCGAAGGCTGAATTGATTTCTTCAAATTTCACACTTGCTTGTGACGTCCTGCAATACCCACAAATTGAGAACTCCTCGTTCGCTACTGCGCATCCAATGTCTATCGAAAAAGGGGCTATCTACTAGAGCTACAGAGCCATGGAACACTATGAGCTTGCTGTCATAGCAGAAGAAGTCCTCATTCCAAGTCCCCAGAGGAGAGAGCTGTCAATTTGGAAAATCTCTGACACGAGATCGAATGCGACCAAACAGGGCCCAGGATAGAGCCACTGGGGATCAGTACCACGTCCACGAGCCAGACAGTATATGACCCCGTTGATGCAAACCTCTCTACGATACTGGAACCTATTGTGAACATTGAAGACTGCAATCCTCCTCCAGTTCTGATCACTGCCGAGAGTGAATATCTGGTGCTCTAATACCACTTGGGACAGATACGCACTCTCCGGTGCTCGGATTAAGGATCTCCATATGGTCACTTTTTGTATCGACGGTGAAAGATGATATGCTGGGAGGTGGTTCAGTAATTTCCGTGCTGTCTCAGGCACCGACTGGTCTCGATCACAAAGGAGCCACCTCCACATCAGACCTAAGCTAGTGTTCAGCAAAAAGAGCTTTGGACAGGTCTCGGCGTGAACATCGTGGCGATGGATAAAATAAGGATCAGAGATCATTCAGAGCCAGAAGGTGGAGACGCATCTGAACCTACAAAGCGATTTCGCTAGAAGCCTAATAAGTATTTCAAAAAGGACCAAATCGGGGATTGATCTGGCGCTGCTCCTCTTGTCTTCTCCTTCGGAAAGTATCAATTCAGAAACCACTGTGGAAGATCGACAAACGACTGATGATAATATAACTTATAAAAGTCAAACTGAGAACCATATTAGCTAGTGTGTATATATATATATATGTATATATGTATACACACACACATAACCCTTGATCTTTCTTATACATCTCCAGTAATCTGTACTGAGAATACATCTATCTGATATCATAATTCAAATTAACATAAGTTCTCCAACAGAAAATATTGGAACTGGCTTCCTTCTTTAGGTGAGGGTACATGCATGCAGGTGTAAGATAATTGGAGTCCCGAAAAATCCAGTCTTAATCAGTCACGAATGCGGATTTACCTCTCTCATGGTTTAATAAAAGAGTGTAGGGGAGAGGAGAAAATTGAATTTATGGGTTTTAGCCGTACCTAGAGGATATTTATAGGGACGGTAGGATATCTTTATTTGGATATACTTGAATCTATATAAGATATTTAATAACGAATAAAATGTTAGAGATACCATAATATCTCGTATGATAATTCGATAAATATCTACATAATATTTAAGAGGTGTGGATAGAGAAATATCTTGATTCATTTATAATTGAATTGAATTGAACTGAACTGAATTGAAATCAATTGAATTAAAATCATTTCTTACAAGAATTAATCCCAAACGAAGTGTAAGAAGATTTAGTCTTCCCGATTTAGTGTGCCGGTAAATAGGTCCAGTTTTCTGGTCCTTAACAAAGATGATTTGCCAAAACGGAGGATATAGTTATTCTAAAATATCGTGAAATAATTTTAGAGTTTTCCCGTGAACAAATTATTCGAAATGCCTCCATATGTATAGAACACGTCCAAATCAAATAGCAAGGTGCGAAGCCCTTCTTTTCATTTTTTTTTTGGTAAAATGCTATTTTGGGAACTCAAAGACTCAATCATATGGGTGGCTAATCATTGGCACTAGAACAATGCCCGCGGCATTGCCGCCGGTCGGTAAAAGGTCATTTGCAAATTTTAATGACAGGTTAGATTCAATTTTTGAAAACTTATTATAATTTAAGACACAAGGTGATATCATGCTCATGAATTTCAAGCAATTATTGAAAGAGTGATTTTAATTTATTTTTTTATGAATAAGAGTGATTTTAATTAAAAGCATGATCGGTGCTATCCCGTACGAATTAAAATATATAATTTATTTTTAAAATTATAGCATATAGGATGCAACTCCCACGCGTTGCTGCGGGTAAAATTTTTGTGTCAATCTTTTGATTTATTGTAATAGTTTATGTATTAATTAATATAGAGTATAATTAAAACTAATGATAAAATTATTTATATGTGAAAATTATGAACATTCAATTGATACTAAATTATCCAAAAGTACTTTTAAAAGAGTTTACTAATTTATATTTCATATGGTACAAAAGTTTCTCCTCAAATTAAAAAAAAATTAAAAAATTAAGATCATAATATGATGCGCTTTAAGCGGTCCACTAATTTCAAATGAACGAATTTTACACATATTAGTTGCTCAATATTCATGAGAAGCATATCATTGTAACAATAAAGTCCATATCTAAAAAAGAATGCCTTTCATCAGAAAAAAATATCACAAATAAAAGAAATTACCTAAATTTGTGATAAGTTGAAAAGGCTTTTTATTAAAGTGAATTGGTTTTAGGTGATTTAACATTTCTGATATTCTTTTATACTAACTAGATTTTTTGGCTCATGTGATGCACGGACTTTTAGTTGCGGTATTTTATTTTTGATGATATTTTAGTAACTTAATATCATAATTGACAATTCAACAGAAAAATATGATAATTGACACTTTAACTAAATAGTTGGTCTTCTTTAATTAAAAATATCTATATCTTAATTTATATTTTAAAAATCCCACTTCGACTGTGTATGCTTTATTAATTCTTCATATATGATAATTTTTTTACAGATACTATACTAAATTTTTTTCTCTAACATAATTAATGGCTTTAGGATTTACTTCTTTTGTAATTACAATTACAATGGTAGTGAAAATGCGTAGAATCCTAAAAAATGAATAAGTTTTAACTGGACAAAATTGTATAAATGTTTTATTCCTTGTTTGGAAATGGAGTTGAGTTAAAACTCAACTCCATTCCAACTATGTGTATATATATATATATATATAATTGGGTTGTAATAATAAGGTGGATGGAGAAAATAAAAAAGTAATGATTATGTTGTTGAATTGAGGAAAATATAATGAATAGTTGAGAGAATTTAGTATTAAAAATTGAATTGAATGGTAATTAAGATAAAAAAAATTGAAGAAAAATGAAAAAATAATAATTGTGTTCTTGAATTGAAGATAAGTGAAATTAAAGTGAAGTAGAGTAAAAAAATTGCTCTAAAACCAAACAAGGATTTTACCCCAATTTATATTGTATTTAGACGTGTGTGTATATATATATATGTATATCTTCAAATCATAAATATATGTATATTGATTGAATATATATTTATTTTATTTGATGAATATTCTATTAGGTGGATCAGTTGGATGTATATTTACGTTTATGCTACTATTTAATACTCCGTTTTCAAGTTTATATATATACTAGCCTATAAGCCTGTGCATTGCGCGGTTTTGTCTTAGTCATTTTCAAGAAGTTTCTCAATTGATAACTTCGTATAATATAATTTTTAATTAATTTATAAATTTAAATTAAAACCACTTTACGTTGGATAAGAAGTCAAGACCAAATCTGAGAACAATTGGTTCAAAATCTTAACCTAAGTAAAACCTCCTACTAGTAATTGGATTTAAATTGAATTTCTCGAAGATTCTCAGTGCCTTATTTCTAACATTATATTTTTAAAGTTCTTTATATATATATATATATATATATATAATCTGATATTCATAATATAAAAAAGTAGATGGGAAGATATTATATGTCTTACTATATTTGTCCAAGTTGAAAATCAATTTGTTTATACATAGCAATATATGAGCGCAATGTAGTTGATTGATTATTATAATGAGTTTTTCTTTTAAATATTTCTAAGTGCATTCAATGTTGATAATCGTAAATTTTCAAAATTTGGGGAGATCTTTTGATATTTTCATCAAATTATTTATCGCTTTTAATATATTTAAAATTTTCAAAAGTTTTTGAAAATTGGAAAGATCTTCCAATATTTTCGTGAAATCATTAATTTTTCTCTAGCAATTTTCCAATTTTGTGAAATTAATGATATTATTGTTGTTGTTGTTGTTGTTGTTGTTGTTGGTATTATTATTATTATTTTCCCTAGTTGATGTATATAATAATTTTTTAAAAAAATTGCCTTGCAATTATTCCATTCGGTGAAGGCTGTGTATATATTTATATTTATATTTATATATTAACATTTATTATTTTTGTCTCTCTAGTTTATTCTTTTTGGTATTATTATTTTTATTATTAACATCTTTCAAAATTGGAAGTGTAAATATAAATAATATAAGAAGTTCTTGTATATTATTAAGAAATGATTAATTGATGTTACATTAGAGTAATAGTGGAATTCAACTACATTCATTGTAATTGTATTAATTAATTAGGTTGTCGGTTACAAATGCATGAGAAGCTCCAATTTCGCCGAATTTGCAAATGTGGTGGGTCATGATGATTGACCCAATAATTATATATTATATATAGATATCGATTAATTTGTCATTCAACTCGGCTCCGATTTCGAATATGGGTCTTGAAATCCATACGTTGATGGAGTCAGTTGCCCAAAATTGTAGTGGAGATATTCTTCAAAAAATACATCATTCCACTGCATCATAATTCTTTTATATTAATTCTCTGAAAGCGATATAAAAGAATAGTCCCTATTAGGTCACCTACACGGTCTATAATTGAACTTACATGTCTTGAGGATTTACAGAACATTCATATGGTGAGATTAGTCAGGCGAAACCCGAACGTCCCATTATCCAAAAAAACAAAGTCTTACATGATAAAATTAATCCGGTGAAACCCGATTATCCCATTATAAAAAAAAAGAATTAAAATTTTTAAAAAAAAAAAGACAGGGGGAGAGTGGCAAAAAGTCACTCGCCCTCTCCACCCAACGGACGAGGTTTATATTATTTATAATAAATTATAAATTATAAATTATAAATCCTCCATTGGAGCTATTGGTGCCCCATTCTCACTCCACTGTCTCTTGCCCCCCTCCCTCCCCCGCCCAAGCGTCTTTCTCTTGAGGCAGCTTTTTCGCCGTTGTGTCAGACGATCCACTCAAATCGGTCTACCGAGCGCATCTTCCAGCTCTAGTTAGAGAGACGCGCTACGGGAGAAGTAGTCGCGCACGTCTTTGTGCAGAAGCGGATGAGGCGTGGTAGCCGTTGGCCCTTTTCATTTGTTTTTTTTTTAGAATGAGCCATTGGCTGCAACAGCCAGAAAGGTGGCCGGTACAGCCAACGGTCGGAAATATCGGCTTTTTATTTTTATTTTTTTGTAATTTTTTCGAAAATATTTTCCTATAAATACCTACATACTTCAATTTCATCCCAAATGACTCACAATATTTTTCTTCTTCTTATACGAGCAAAAATAAAATATGGCGGATCAAAATTAATTTCCACAAAATTCGAATGCTCCTAGGTTTTACATGCCAAATTCGAACTGTCCCCAAAATCCAAGTTTAATATTTGATGCAGAGGCGGGACTTCACATCTGGACATGGCATGATCTTTTGGAGTAGCTAGATCGAACAACGACATTAACGTTTTTGACCGGTCAAAGGTATTTGATGATGTGCTATAAGGTCGTGTTCCAAAAGTAAATTTCACTATAAATGGAAAACAACTATATCATGAGATATTATTTAAGATGGTATATACCCTCAATGGGTAACATTCGTCAAAACAATCCCTGACCACAGTTAGAGAAGAGTATGTTGTTTGCCAAAAAATAAGAAAGAGCACAAAAAAACGTGGAGCATGCATTCGGAGTTTGAAGTCTTGCTTTGCAATTATACGTGGCCCTACTCAAATGTGGTCTTAGGAGAAGCTTGAAGTGATTATAAGAGCTTGTATTGTATAGCATAATATGATTGTTGAGGATGAGGGAAACGTATGATGTCAACGTCGTCCCAACCTCTTTGTACGATGAGCCCCTAACGGCGACTTACAACTATCCAAGCTTGGACAGCAAATTTTTCTCCATATGAGAAATATGTCCGGAATCATATGAAACTTCAAGATAGAGAAAAACATCAATAACTACAGACGGATTTGGCGATATTTTTAACATATCTAAGCCTAATCATGCATAATTGCATATCAAGCTTAATTAAGCTAAAATTCCACTAATTAACCTAACTAAGCCCATTTTAACATAATTTAGAATATTATAGCATGTTTAAAGTTCAATTTTGTGCTCAGTTAACTACAAATAGCTAATTATGTGCGTCTATTTACACTTAAACAAGCTAATTACCACTAATTACACCTAATTAAAAAAGAATTGACTCAATTAGCACCAAATTAAGTACCATTAGCATGCAATTAGTATTTTTCAGAGAGCAAGCAGGTTTGAACTAATCAAGTTTGCTCGTAATTAGACATGATACTACATGATTAATCCTAATTAAGCTCTAATACACACAAACTATCCAACTATTCATTGACGCTACACATAAATATACTAAATAATCACATAGGACTCAAAACAAGAGCTAAATAGCACCATATCGGGGTCTGTCCAGAGGTCATGAACCAATTATTACCCTAGTTCGAGCAAGATTTTAGGCTCCCCGGGCTTGTAAATGTTGAGATCGGCCCCGGCTCTTCAAAGTCCTATTATATCTTAGTGAACTAAGGGTATTTTCCAAACTGTAGGGGGACTTGTCAACCTCTCTGCACATGAGCAGTGGCCAAAAGGCCTAAATGACTGAAAATCCCTTCCTATTTATAGGCAAAGTGGAGTCGGGGTTTAATTTTGCAAATTTGAAGAACGTAGTGGTTGAACCGAAAAATCTTCAATTTTGGAGCACCAGCGAGCGCCAGCTGGTCTGGATAGGACGGAAGTTGGATGTTATACTCTTGAAGCTACTATACGCGTGCATTATATATCAAGTTTGGAGTGAAAAGAATTTGCACGTTTTTTAGAAGAAACAGAAGGGAATTGCTGGTTTGTTACAGGATGTGTTATAGATGGCAAAATCCAAGGCATTTAGTTTGCCTCGTTTCTCCTTTATACATTCAAATGTTGCAAAAGCCTTGGCTTTCTGATTTATTCGTTTTGAAGTGTGAATCCTTTACTTGGATTTGTGGTCTCTTGTGTGTGTGTATATGTGTATATATATATATATATATATGGGTAGCAAAGGAGTCACGGGGTCTCTTGTATATATTTTTTTGAGTGATGAATATAGTACCACTTTATCCGAAATATAGTTTCATATATCCTCCATGTATGTTACCCGTGGTTTTTCCAGTAGCGTATATCTATGCTATATGTACAACATGATCATTAGAGTACTACTAAACAACACGCTTGTTTAGTATTATGGTACCTTTTCATAGCTTTACAATAAAAAAAAAAAAAAAAAACCCACCATTGTACCTCTTCTTTCCGAGAACCAAGACACCTTTCATTTTTCACTATAAAACTACCTATTACACTATTTTTCATAATTATTTACTATGTCAAGCAAATCAGATATGACGTAACTTTTGCATTCGACACTTATGGTTCCTCTATCTCTCCTCTTTAATAGTTTTTTTTTTTGTCTTTTGTAAGTATCTAGAAAAACTTCTTTTTTTCACATCCTCTTTCTTCTACTATGTTCATTTTATAATTTCAATCAATAATTTCTTTTTAAAAGAGAATACATTATAGTGGCGCACACTCTCGCCCTTTGACCTAAAAGTCACTGGTTTGATAGGTATGCAAACTAAATGTGTCCATTTATTAATTATTTATGATTTTTCTTTCATTATACTGTGTTTTGGGCCTCCCATATAATATCAAAAAATAAAATCAATGATTTCCTTCATGTATGAGTTTTTTTCCATGCACTCTAGTCTAACTGTATGCTCTGTTGCAGATTTTCCTAATCAAATTTGAATTCAATGATTGAACCGACTTAATCGTTTTCTTGCACCATCATCTCATCCAAAATCAGGTACCTAATGCCTCTTAACTCTTTCTTTTTGGATAGGTGCCTCTTACTGTTTCTCGTGGCCGTTATTATGAGTTTCCTCCGATTTATACCTTGTACAAGCATTGTGACGAAGTATCACCAATCATTTGTCTATAATTCCTTTAGAAAATACTAACAAAATTGTCTAAGATATTCCTTTTACATTTAAGTACATATTAAGACAAAAAAAATATTGATGAATTTTCTAAATTTATATTAAAAATTCTTAAATATTATTTTTATGGCCATTGGATATTCCATGGGAATTTTCTTTTAAAATTACAATGAAATGCAAACAATTTTTTGTAATATTTTTCAAAATTTATATTGATTTATTTTAAACATTTATTCTACAAACCGGAATTTTCTCACGGAATACCTAACAAACATTTTGCTATTGAAAATGCTTTTTTGAAAACACCAAAAAGAATTGTTGATGTGATTCCATGAATACAAAGGTATACATTAGGAAATATACAATAGGAAAAAGAGTCGGATAGCTTTCATCAAGAGAAAAGAACAACACACTGTTGATTTTTTTTTTTTTTTACAATTTCTTCCCTCTGTTCTCAGGTTCTTTCTATCCACAGGCATTGACTATTGTCGTATCCACCGCCACTATAGTGCCTATGTACTACCACCACTTAATGCCAACATTGCACAAGCTGAGAGTCCTCAGGTTGTTAGACTCCTCCTTGCTCCTTATACGAAATTCAATTATATTTTAATTCTCAGTCCTCGGGGGCACGGGCGTGAGCGGGATAAGTTCTCTAATATGAATTATCAACTGAACTTATCCCAAATTTCCAACAAGAACAAATAAATTAAATTATAGAAATATAAATTATATTTACTTGTGCCTTGACTATAGATAAAGTATATTGTTTATATCTTTTATCTTATTAGTTAAGTGAAAGTTGTAATAATATATGTGACTGGAAAAAAAAAACATTTATAATATATATGTGTGTGTGTGTAAACTCCGTTCTGGTTAATTTCCTTTAAGTCTTCTTTAACTAAAAAAACCCACACCAGACCCAAGTCCCAAATTTGAAGGGAAAACCCAAACAAATTCCTCAAGGCTTTTGATTTTCGATATTTTGGATCCATCTAAGTCAGTTGTTCCAAATTGCAAGAGCATTAATGAAAAAACTATTTACGTTGATTATGTTAAGTTGAATTTATTTTTGTAACTTTTCTTTATGATATTTTATTTTAATGAAAAATAAATTCAGAAAAAATACTTTAAAAGTAATATTTAAAATATTATATTTTTTCCATTTTTTTACTTTTAATTACTATAATATATTATTAACTCTATTTTAAAAGTTTTTATACTATTTTTAAATTAATTATCAACTTCCTATTATTCATACATATATCATATCATGAAAATAATATTTATGTTGATTATTTTAAGTTGAATTTACTTTTGTAACTTTTCTTTATGATATTTTATTTTAATGAAAAATAAATTCAGAGAAAAATATATCAACTAAAAATTCCTTTTTGAACTTTCTTTATGATATTTTATTTTAATGAAAATTTAATTCATAAAAAATATATCAACTAAAAATTACATTTTCAAATAAATTATTTAATCAAAAGAAAATGTAGTGTAGTGGTGCACGCGCTTATAATCTTGTCAGACGATATGTAATCTTGTCAACTTGGGGGAAGGTTTGTACTAGATCGGGTGATCCCAATATCTGAAGAAGCAAAAGTCAGCCCCAAAACCATGAAAAACCTCAAAAGGTGCTTCTCGATCCTTTTCTTGGATTCATTTCTTTATCCTTAAGCAAGTATGTGTTCTTGTTGGTTCTTAATTTCTCCGTTTCTTTGTGCTTCTTTTTTTTCTTGATGTGGCACCTGCAGGGTCAGAAACCTTACAGAGATTGTGGAGAAATGCCCAAGGCAATACTTTCCGGAACCGTTCAAGTGTCTAGATTTTTTATTCAACCGATAAGGACCTCCGAACCTGCCAGAGAACTCAACCACCTCATGGCTGACCAAATCGTGCTTGCATTGATTGTTGGCTTCAGTAAGCCACATTCTTCTTCTTCTTCATTCTTGTATATTTTCTATTTGTTCAGGGATCCCCAAATGTACCGTGGTTATTTCTATTGTGCAGGTAGGGTCTCCAAGGCTATCAACCACTGAAGGAAGGACGCCATCGCGAAAGCATCCTCTGTGACTGTGGAAATAGTCCGGAAGAGGTTAAAGATTTACTAATGGCCTTTTTCAATTTTCATATCGTTATATCACTATATTTCATTGCAGAAATAACAACTTGACCGCTTCCAAGTCAGGTTAGTACTATTCTAACGCCCAGTTCTTACGTTTACTCATTAAAATTACTCAATTCCTGCTCACAGGTATGGAGAGTAGGCGGGGCAGGCGACCGTGGAGCTGCTGGAAGCTGCACGGCATGCCGGAGAAGCAGCATGGGCGATCTTCAAGATCAGAAATGCAATATTTTCTGATGAGAAGCTGAACCCTGCAGCTTGTTGAGTTCTATTGCCATTTCATCCATCATTGTTTGAGTATTTCGCAAATCCACCTGGACTGTTCTGTAAGCAACAACCCAAATCGAGCAAGACTTTCCTCTCCGAGTTTAGGGAGGCCGCTAGACTAGATTTTACAAATCAATTTGGCAGTTATTTTCTTTCCTAGCCTGTGCTGAGGTCACAAGTAGCCACATCTTAATATGCTGGTAACCTTTTCGGCTACTCCGGTTTCTGATTCCGCTTGCCGCCACCAAGCTAATCAATGTCAACTCCCTTGTATCTTCTCCACATTTTCTCAGAGTGGTAGCTGTAAGGATTTCGTTACCCATTACAAGCTTGGCATTTCTGTGGTGGCATAATCCATGTTTTGTTGAGAACAGCATTTTCATTCAAACTTAGCTCTACTGTCTTTAGTTACTGCTATAATTGAATATGTTGATTTGCATAGGGACTCGGTCCTTACTGATGAAATACTGTAGTAGTAAAATCGGCTTCTATTCTACTACATGAGGATTTCGGTCCTGCTGCATCGTTCTTTTGATCCTTCAACGTCAGGAAATACTTCGAGAACTAGGGCTCATGAAGATGTCCAGTGGTGTATCATCAAATTGATCAAAGTGGAACATTGTATCAATCTTTCTATGTTGATGAACATGGGAAACTGTCAGTGATAATCGTCCACAAGAACGCTAACAATTTACACCTCTAAGTCGTCACAACAGTGGCTTTTTCCCATATATATGATCTGGAAAACACAGACAGAGTTTCTATGTATCAACAGTGACAAAAACTCCAGTAGCAATCAAATCACCTAATACTTTATGGCCCAGTTCTTCATTAAGTAGCTGGTCACAATACCCAGAAGATCGACAACTGCTGTAAAGAATGATGAGGTTTTTGGCCGGTTCTTGCTCATCGCCTCTCTTCTCAACAAATCCTGAGAAACAAACAAATGAGACGGGTAAACATGATGAAATATAAATGCATAATTAGAAGCCGCTTTCAGCAGCAACCCCAATAGAAAATGCGAGTAATTGAATCCAAACATCCAAGGTAACATGAGGAAACTTAATAGGGAGATTGTGCCTAGCATTTCCAATATGAAAGTCTTTGACGGCCGTTTGATGTTTCAGGGTGTATCCTAAGAATGAACAACAAATCATAGGATTGTCAGAATAAATGTCAGTGAAATCTCATGCAAGACAAACCAATTCCTGATGAAGCCTCCGATTTTGTTGCAAGCCTGTTGCTTTCTCCTACGTCAACTTGGAAAATACAGTCCATACCTGTAATATACAGAAGCTAACATTGATGAGGTATTGTAAAATCATACAGAATGTATGCAAGTATATAAGAGCCCCTAAAGCACACAGAATGCATTGAGAACTATATTTGGGTCCATCAAATCAACCTTTCCTCGGGCGCTTTCCATAGACAAAACAATAGAGTTCTCCAAACAAGCAAGTAATGCCTTGTTTGGTTTGTGAGTGTTATTTTAGAATCACAATTCTAACTTAACTTTACTCACTATAAAACAAAATAACTCATACAAAGTTAAAGTGTGGGTCATATTTATGCTACTTTTTTTTCACAACAATATAACATGATTCATACAAAGTCAAAGAATATGCTTCATTTATACAATTCTTTTTCAAAATCAAAATTTGATTTTAAAATCATACTATGAAACCAAACGCAACATAAATCTCAGTAAACCGTTAATTTGAAATTGCTCATTTACGAGTATTTACAAGCAGGGAGCATTTAAAGATAACGATACTTTTTCACAACATATATGTACCTCAGATGATTTTTTCTTCGACAGCTCAAACGTCTTTGAAGTATACAGCATAATCATATTATCATAACTAATTGGCAGGTAAGTTAACTATGAATCCATACTAAAATTTCCAATGGAGAAGGTAGGAAGAAAAAAAAAAAGAAGGGGTGAAATAATAAGAGCAGCCAATGACTAGCAACCAATAACTCACTGCATCAAATAGATTGGCAGATTTCTTGCCATTCTCTATTGCAGATGCCGGTGGGAAGTATCCTTCTTCAGGTACTTCAGGGACCGGAGAGGGAGGATTAGCAGGAATATAAATGACCCGCAATTTGAACTCTTTCGATAACCTTCCCATCCTCCATGTTGAACTACCTGGAGGCGCAGCAAAATGACAAATCATATCTGATACACAGAGGATGGTTAAAAATGACAGTAAAGCAAAAACGAAATGCTCAGAATATGTCACGGGGCCGTTTGGATTCAGAGTTAAAAGTTACTTTTATTTTGATTTTGATTTTGATTTTGATTGTGGAAAAAGACAAATGAGATGTGATTATAAATTTGACTTGGAAAACGTGTGTTTTTGTTGTGTAGTGTGTTGAGTTAAAGTTAAAGTTAAAATTTTTTAATTGGAAAATGTGTATTTTTGTTGTATACTGTGTTGAGTTAAAGTTAAAGTTAAAATCAATTATCTTTCAATCCAAACGGGGTCCGGTTTTGTATCTTTGGTAGTTTTGCACCACATGGAGCAATAACGTATCTGAACGAGAAACTTGTGCTTTGGTCTGCACATATCCGGAGGATGCCTCTTTCTGCGCCTGCATTGTGACTACAACGTATATTCCAGCACAAGATAATTTATGAGTGCAAGTATCTTCTGAATACCAAGATTTCCACTTATCCACGTTAAAACACAAAGTCACTCTGTCTGGCTTGTGGAAAAAGCAACGAAGAAATCAAGGGAGTGACTGAGGACCCTTTTTCTAAATTTAAAATAGAAGGTTCACCGTTGCTTTTAAAATTATATTGGAAAAGCAATGGAAGGAAAACAAGCACTCCTTTTATTCTCCAAATCAGAACACCGGAATTTCTCATTACAGATAGCATTTTTTTTTCAATGAACAGATATAATAGGGAATAGTAGATGGACATAACAACCACTCCTTGTGATCTCATTTCGCTTCGAGGAATAACAACCACTCCTTGTGATCTCATTTCGCTTTGAGCACTCCTTGTGATCTCTATCTCTCCGAACAAGCTCTAACCGGACAAAATTTCTACATTTGACCACACCATTTCAAACAAAGTAGTCAGCCTTCCATGATATGTTGTTTTCCAATCCTCCCTTATCCCACGCACGCATTCGTATCAAAATCAGGTGTCTGTAGATGGCGGCCTCCACCCCCCCGTCCAAGATCGCTGACAGCCTCAAATGGCACTGGCGACTCAAGCGGGTGAAGGCAGCCTATTATCACATAATCCACTTTTGCAAGAATATGGCCCAAAAGAACCTGAGGCAAACAGAGTTCTCGATACAGTGATTTCGCCAGATAATTCAGTCTGGTTGTATTCGAACCTGGCACACCTTCATTTTTTGATCCTTAAATGTCAGCAAATGCTTTCGTTGTGTCATCTCATTGACCAAAACAACGTTACATCAATCTTTCTATGTTGACGAACTTGAAACCAGGACGGCCCCCTTAGACAGACAAGATAAAGAATGACGCGCTTCCACCAATTATTCGTCATCGTCCACTAAGAGATACTTAACAATTTACATCTCTATGTCACAACTAATGGCTTCCCAAATGATGGACAAACGCAAGTGACGGAAAAAAGCCAGTAGAAATCCAATCAACTACGAGTTTATGGCCCACTTCTTCATTAAGTAGCCAGTCACAATACCCAGAAGACCAATGAATGCTGTAAAGAGTAATGACGTGTTTGATCGGTTCTTGCTCACTTCTCTTCTCAACAAATCCTGAGGAAGAAATGACACAGGTAAACAGAATCAAACAGGGGGAAAGCTAAATTTTTAAGACTAGATATCGTGGCCCACACTTTAAGACTATATACCATGGCCCATTGAGGAAAAGTTAGAAGCAAGTAACTGAATCCACACGTTTCGTGTAACATGAATGGGGAAGGGTAGTTGTCCCCATCATTTCCAATTTGAAAGTCGTAATGCACCGTTTAACGTTTCAAAGTGTATCACAAGAATCGACAACAGAATCATAGGATTGAAGGAATAAATAATTGGTGGAATCTTTTTGCAAGACAAACCAATTCCTGATGAAGCCTCTGATTTTGCTGCAAGGCTGCTGCTTTCTCCTCAGTCAACTTGGAAATTATGGTCCACGCCTATAGTATAATATCGAAGCTTACATTAATAAGGTAACATACAATCATATAGAATGTATGTATGAAGAACCCTAAAAGCATCAAGACAGAATGCATTGAGAATCTTAAGCGAGCGCATTAGGCCTACCTTTCCTCACGCACTTCCTAAAGACATTGTATGAGATTGTTTTCCAAATAAGCAGGTTGATCTCAGTAAACCGTTCATTTGAAATAGATCATATTACGAGTACTTATAAGCAGAGAGAATTCCACGATAAAGATATTATTTACAAGATAGATTTACCTCAGAAGATTTTTTCTTTGATATCTCAAATGACGTAGTTACCTGAAATATACAGAATAATCATAGAATCATAACTAATTAGCAGTTAAGACAACTATGAGCCCCTTCTAAATATTTCCAATGGTAAAGGTAGGAAAAAGAAGGGCTGAAATAATAGCAGAAGGTTATGAACAGCAACCAATAACTCACTGCATCAAATAGATTGGCAGATTTCTTGCCATTCTCTATTGCAGATGCTGTTGGGGAGTATCCTTCTTCTGGTTCCTCGGGGACTGGAGAGGGAGGATTAGCAGGAATATAAATGACCAGCAATTTGAACTCTTCAAGAGCCCTCCCATCCTCCATGTTAAACTGCATGGAGGCAGAGCAGACGACAAATCATAACGGAAAATAGATTTTACACACTCAGGATCACTAAAACGATAATAAAGCAAAAAAGAAATTCGCACAATATCAGGTTTTATATCTTTAGTAGTTGCACCATATGGAGCAGGAACGCTCTGAATGAGAAACTTGTCCTTAGTCTGCATATCTGGGGGCACCTCTTTTTGCGCCTGCATCGTGACTACAATGTATGTGCCAGCACAAGAAAATTAATATATACATGCAAGTATCGTATGAATACAAAGATTTCCACTTATCCATATTGACACACGAAGCAACTTGTCAGACTTGTGGAAGAAAACAACCAAGAAATGAGAGAAGGACCCTTTTTCTAATTTGAAATGAGAGAAGTCATCGTTGCTTTTAAAAGTTATATTGGGAAAGCGAAGGAAGTAAGACCGAGGACTCCTCAGTATTCTCCACATCAGAACACATGCATTTCTCATTACAGAGAAGTAAGGTTGTTCTGTTTTCCATGAACAAACATTATTCATTTCTATCTCTAAGTATGAGCTCTAACCATCAAAGCTGACAAAATTTCGACATATGACCACACTATTTCAAATGTTTTTGCCTGAATCCATATCCAAAAAAACCGTGGATCGAAAATTACCAGTGACATTGCACGTATCCCCTGGCAGAATAACGGCCATATTAGGGCGGACACAGTACTTCTTCGGGTTGGTAGTCTTCACCTGTTTCATTCACAATTCCATCCAAATTATACACGTACTCAAAACCCAACATGAAAATTACACCAGAAATCAAAGCAGGAGAATAGGGGGGTGGGTCGGGTGGAGACGGGGTGGAAGAAATAGAAATAGAAAGAAAACCTTGAAAGCTACGTATTTGTCCGTCTTGTTGGTGAGTTGCATAGAGCATGAACTCTGCTTCCCCAGTTCAACTTTTTCCGACCACAAGCCAACAAAAACCACCACGGGATAGATCGTATCAGCAAACAGTGCCCAAAACAGCAGCAGCGAGAAGAAAACCGATTCGGTCGCGAAACAGGATATCCACAGGATCCAGAAATAGCAATTCAACAGCGAACGTACTACAGAGAGAGACGTCAATGGAGGAACTTACAGGGGAATTTGAGGTCTCTGGGATGAATGTTGAGGAGACCACCGGTGCCCATGGCCGAATTGAGAGATTCAGACGAAGGGGACGGTTCCTAGTTAGAGTTTTCCTAGGGTTTTGGGTGGAAGCAGCAGAGACTTCAGCATCGGAAACGAAGATGGAAAATCAAATCAGAGGAAAATATACAATTTAAGAAAACAATTTATCAATTTAAAATTAAGGAAAAAAAATTAAGACAGGAATTAGAGTCATAATTCGGCTGTGATCGAGCGCTGACGTGGGGAGAGTGGACTTTGACCATGGAATCTTTTAGAGGCCGGGGCCCAGAATCCCGCGGCCGCCGCTATTTTGAGATTAATCGGACGGTAGAGGAGCAGTTGGTGACGGTTGTTATATGACAGCGGGTATCAATACAAAAGCCCAGCCACTTTACCCCTATTTTTTATTAAAAGGAATTTGACCAGCCATCTTATACGTATTTTAGGCTAAGAAAAATGTCGAATTTCGCCTACGCGTGATTAATCTCATCAACCCGGGCATCAATCGCTCCCGGTCCTTGATTGACCCTTGAAGAACCTAAGTCGAGAGGAAGAGCAAGTGGCATCGACCGAGGTTATTTAATTACCTTAATCTGACAACCGATTGATCTTCAATTAATAGTTCGATTGTAGAAGTTGACTATGCTAGCCATGGTACAAGAAAGTTTTAAATGTAATGGCTCTAACACGTAACAGTATTACAAATTAATAAGGATTCATCATTTTTTCTTGATATTCATAAACATTAAAAAAATTTACTATTGATAAAATTAAATATTTTTGTATATCTAATGACATAGTGCCACGTGATATACCATTGTACTTAGTACCTTCTCAGGACTGGTAAAGCAATTGACTGGGGTAGAAGGAGGTCTAACAAATTTTTTAGAAAGTTGTGGAGCTTGACTAACTCAAGTTGAAGTACAGGGATCCAGTGATAAGTTTTTGAATTCGAGGGTCTACATGTGATATTTTAACAAAACTGCATAAAGCGGCTAGAGGTAGACCTGGGCCTCACGAAATCTCATTTTCCTTATAACAAGGGGCACTTGTGCGGGTGCGTAAGGAAAATAATAAAAGTGTGTGATTCGTTTTTTTTTTTTCCAACTTTCTCTTTTAAGAAAACTTTTAAAGTTATTTGTGATTTACAACATAAAAATAAACTGCCGTAATTTTAGTAAAATGTAACTAATTTAATTTTAAACCAAAAAATTTAAAGAGTTTTAGACTTTAAAGTTATCAAGATGGGATTTCACATCACATCAACTTAGGATTAATATAGGATAACTACTTAATTAATTGATTTTGGAAAAACTTAAATATAATTTATCGCATTATACATTTTATAGTCATGTTCTTTAATTAATATATACATATATATATATGATGCAATGTAATATACTTCGGTTGGAAGAAAATAATCGTAAAGATAATTTATTCATATATTTGTTTGTCAAAGTTTATATTAAAATAAAATAACTTCTTTTGCTTTAAGTATTAGAGTTGGAAAAAAAAAGTCAAAATTATGTCCAGGGTTAAATCTATTCAGTGTGAAATTACACATTTCTCAAAATTCATTTGTTCTATGTGCCTGATTTTCTTAGTAATAAATTTATGTTTTGGTTGAAAAAATGTTTAAATTCCAAGAGTACAATCTTTTGTGAAAAATATTCCAATTTCAGTATATTACTTATTCAAATTTCAAATTTGAAAGGATTTTCTTTAAGGCTTATTACTATGTGGAGATTCTTTACTCTTATATCGTAATCTTAATTTCTTCTAAAAACACAAGTATTCATGGTTTTTTACATTGAAATTGAGGATTAAAATGAGCAAAATAAAAACTTTATTTACTTGTTTTATGTAAGATAACTTTTCAAGTTCAGAGTATCATAATTGAAAATATATATATATATAGTGATATATTTATTTTACAATATAGTGAGTGGTAATTGCTTTTATTTTTATAAACACTTTTGTATTATAAGAAGTTAAGCTGATATAGATTTGTAGATAATACCGCTGTAAAATAACTCACCGATATGCTAATAGAGGACGTCTAACTTAATTTTAAAAACGTTGTGGAGCTTGATTATTTAAAGTTAAATTACAGGAATTTACTGAAAATATTTAGAATTTAAGGGTCTACGTGCCCTTTTAACGTTAACTAGATTATGCGTCCGCGCTACGCGCGGTTATTATAATTATGATCTCATAAATGATTATGTTAATAGAAATATCAAAGTCAAATATTTTATGTTAATTAAGGTGAGAACAATTTGACCATGTTAATCGATAATGGTGAGGACGTATTGCAAAAGAACGGGAAATAAGGAAAAAAAACAGTTAAAAGAAACAATTAGTTCTCAAGCAGCGGTAAATTATCCGTGAAATAAAACATTTTAAAAAAATGTGCGCATTTACCTTGCGCTTTTCAACTTTTACCTGTTTATAAAAGTTTGAGTCACTCTTTAACTCACCCTTTGCTTGTGCCCGAATGATTCCTTCTTCCCTTCTTCGTCCTCTGATGACCCAAAGCGCGAAAATCCTTTCCCAACCCTCCCATCATCATCAAACACCCCTATTTTCTTTTTTTTATTTATATATCACATTTTATTTTTCTTTTCCTTTAGCCTTTTTAATTATTTTCTCGAATTAATTGTTCAGCTTTTATTAAAAAAAGGTGCCGAATTAATTGGACAGAAACTTTAAACCAATATATGGACCTAAATGAGAAAGCAAGGCCCATCTATAAATTGGGCCACGGAAACCAACATCCAACCCATTAGAATTAAACCCGGTTTCAATTTATTTTTTAATAAATATTTCTATTTTCCACTGCGGCCTAAAATTACTCTAAACAAGAAACATGTATTTGATATTAGTCTATAAGGCGGTAATTTTTATTAATTTTTGTATAAGTGAAAATAAATAATGAAATCATATGACATAAATAATTATAAATTAAAAAATACGCATGTACTTTGTGGATATATTAAACACTTCATGGTATTTATATTTTTGCCTGTAAATATTGCATAAGATTTTCTTCATGGAAGTGGTGTCAAAAACCAATCATAATTGCCGTTATATCTTCTTATCTTTAACTAACACAAATTTAAAAGAACTATTTGAAAATGTTTATAGTGAAGAAGTATGATTAGAAAAGCTGAAACTGAAATAAACCGAACTCTTTTGCCACAAAAATGAAGATAACCGTCCATCTATAACCTCTGACTGCGCTGGATCCATCCATTCGCTCCCTGCTGTTATCTTACATCTGATCTCAATTTAGATTGGCAGCCTAATTCAACTCCTTCCCCAAATAGGCAATGTTCCCTGAGTACCCTCGACAATCGTGATTTCGAGGCCAATCATACCGGGGCAGTTTGATGCTCTTCTCTCCTTTTGCTCGTCCAGCAGTCTGATCTTCTTCCAATGCTAAATTGTAACTCTTGGAAATTGACTTCTTCAATGAGCCCTTATTGTTTGAGAGCCACTGAATTGTGCTGTTGAATTTTAGTGTTGGATCATTTAGGATTTCCGTGATCTATGATAGGGTCTATCTATTTGCTTGGGAGTTGTTTTAACTTTTTCTCCAGACTCATGGCTCGACATCAACAAAATTAGATGAAAGCCCCGAGCATATGTGCAACATAGAGTTTTTTTTATTAAAAATAAAATTAAAAAAAGTACTCATGAGTCATGACCACCATTACTGGAAATGATATATATGCAACATAATGTGGATTATTTATTGTGAGTAATATATAGGAATCTCTGTTAATGTCTGTGGTTAGAGAGAGTATGCTAATGTTTTCTTTTTCAGCAAGGGGGCTCTGGCCTTTGTTTTATATTTTATATGTACTTTTCTATTAATGAAAGAACATCACTTATCACAAATAAAGCTAAGAGATGCGGAAAAACTTCAAGATCAGCAATTACGCCAAAATTAATCAATTCATCATGCACAACATCATAATAAATTAAAGAATTATAGAAACGCTTTCAAAGAGAAGGATCACAATGGGAAACCAAAATCACTGATATGAAAATGCATCAATTATAATAGAGGAGAACTGAAGAAACCCAGAGATGGGGGAGCATGTGATTTTATGATTCAAGAAAAATTATCCGATAGATTTGAGGGGCAAAAAAAAGTGATAGCTTGTGATTGCTGTGTCACTTACACTTTTATTTTAGTTTATCTGAAAATATATAAGGTGTATGATGAATCGTACTTCAAAGCCACTTAAATATACTAAAAAATATGATGAAATTATCTTCATTGTATTAGACTTATGGACTTCTTTTGTAAGTTGAAAAAAATATGATAACACCCACATGCATATAACTATAGTAGAATTTTCCATATACTTCAGACCACTATTCCATCACCGCACCATACAAAACATAAGCCCGAGATGATTCATTCCGCCAATATCATTTTAAAGGAATGAGCTCAAGTCGTAATTCACATTTTTCTGCCAGAATAACTAAGATGCAAATACATGTAGATCAGGATAGAGAGAGGGAGAGGATAGAGGGAAGACTAATGAAACCGTTCAAAACGAACTAATTATAATATCCAGCTCATTAGTAGGGGGAGACACCCAAATTCGCAGGAGCGAAAAGCCCGTCTTTTCTCAGCATGTCCTCTCCTTCCTGCAGCTCCATTGATCCATGAAGAAACAGAATTTGTTAGGGTTTTCGTAGATATTTTGTTAGGCAAAAATAGACAGAGCAAAGATGAGATGACAGTAATGGTTCTGGCTGGTTAGGGTTAGGGTTAGGGCCTTACCTGCTGGCACATGGTAGGTTTCTTCACGGACTGCTCAGGCATAAGTCCGAAATGGATATGAGGGAAGTGGGCCCACTGAAAGAAACAATACACACGTACAAACCAAAGTCAGAACCATTGAAACCAAACAACCACTTTTATCAAAATAATTCGGGGGATAAAAAAAATATAAAAAGAAAAACACAACCATCTCGAGTTAAAGTTTGGTCATTGTTGTTTTATATGAGAAATGATAAGTACATTTACGACAACTATCTTTAGTTGTTTAAGATAGCATCAATAATCAAGTAAAGTAAAAAGGGAAAAATAAATTTTTACCTGTAAATTTGACCTGAGTCAATTTTGGTCTTACAAGTTTTAAAAGTGTCGAATCAGTTCTATATATTTTCTCGGTAAGACACTTTTGGTATGTTTCATAATTAGCCGTGACGGTGCTGCTAATATGGATTTGACACAATTAATTTTGTCCACTTGACAATTTCTAATTGGCTGAAATTTTTAAAATTTAAAAGAAAAATAATAAAATAAATTTTTAATTAAGAAAAAAAGAAGGGGACCAGATCGGGAACTCCCCTCCCAATCACCCCTCCCTCCCCGGGACCTCGGCAGAAGGAAGGGAGGGGCCGCCGGAAGGCAAGCCTTAGATCTAATCCCTTTACCTTTTTTTTAGTAATTTACATATTTTTTATTTTTTATTTTATTTTAATTTTTAAACTTTTTAGCCAATTAGAAATTGACACGTGAACAAATTAACCACGTTAAGTCCACATTAGAAACTTTGTTAGGGCCGATTACGGAATTGATTAAAAGTGTCTTACGGAGTAAATATATAGGATGGATTCGGTACTTTTAAAAAACTTATAGAATCAAAATTGACTGAATGTCAAATTTATAATATAAAAAATGCATCTTTCCCGAATTTAAAACTAAAGCATCTTGAAAAGATTATTCGATTGAGAAAATCCGACATGCATATATATAGATATATAACATGACTGAGTATGCTTTGCCACTTTCTTTTTCTTTCTGACTTATACGAGCGAATCCACGCACGCAGCGCAATAATTTTAGTGTTTTTGGATTTCTCAACCATGAAGTTACTGAAACTCACATTCTTTGCAGCGGCACTAAATGCTTCCCGGTGGCTAATATCGGGATTTTGAGCTTTGATGCGTTGGATTTCTTCCCTGCCAATTGAGAATTACAGATAATTAATAAACGGTAATGATGGCACTTAGTTGATTTGTTTTTGTTATATAAACTAATTCTTTCAAGCAAATTTTAATTATAAGGGCTTACTTGATGAAGCGGTTGTAGGCTGATGGGACTCTCTGCCTCTTCTCGGGTGCTGGAAATTGAGCAGACAAACAAAAAGACACAGACAACAGAAAGACAAATTAAAATTCACTCGTTATTTGTCGTCCCTAGCAGCGTAGCTCTTCTTCTTCTTCTTTTCTTTTAAATAAAAATATATGATATTTTTCAATCTTTTTGGAATTCATTCACTCTCCCTCTCTCTCTCTCCACTCTCCATATCTCAACCCTCAATCATCACATCATCATGATCCATCGATTTATCCTATCTCCCGAGCACTTCCCTATCCACTCGATTTGCGGGGGAGAAATCCCCACTCATTCTCTCTCCCCTTCGGATAACCCCACACATTTATCATCCATCAACCTTTCAGAAATAGAGGGAAAAAAAAAAGAAATATAAAATTTAATCAATTTATTTTATGTATGTATCCGGCAATTCGAGAGATCGATTACTAAACTTTTTTCTGTAGTTCATGAATAAAATAAAAATAAAATCAGAAAGAATAAGAACGACAAACTGAAACTTTATTAAAACTTAGTTTTCGTTTCCCCTTGGTTCTAATTTTCTGAATAACCTCAAGCCGAAAAGCATTTCTAACAACCAACTCCAAATAATTAGACTCCATTTGTTTGCTTTTGGCACTTGAAATGATGGCAGCTCTGATTACCAGCTAGCTAGCTGGACAAATGCATAATCTGAGATGAATATCTATGAACAAATGCATGCTATTCACTCATTAAAAGGCAAATGTAACCTTTTAATATTTCGTCGACATTCGACAACCAAAGAGAACATAAATATGCTCTCGAATCTTTTAGGTAGGTAGTGGCGAGCAAAATGCAGAATGCTAAAAAATCTGAGCTTTTGAAGCTTTTTAGACTTATATATATGTAGTAATATTAGGTTAACTACAGTAATGAACTATGGAGCTAGTTCATCTGTTTAACCCTTACAGAGTAATTAACAGAAACCACACGAAGATCAAATTTGAAAAAAAGTGCAAGTCCCCCCAGTGAAGCAAAAACAAAAACCCCCCATATAATTTATAATTAAGAACCCTAATTAGTAAAATTGTTTGCTGTTTTCGTTGTCTAGATGAGACAGCAAATGCTGAAGATCTTGAGATGACGAAACAGTAGGCGAAGATCTGTTGTTGCTCGACTTAAACACTAAACAGTCAAAAGCAATGAGCCTTGAATTCGTCGGGTTCACTCCACGAAAGACAACTTTCTCAGTATTACTATCTATTTCTCACAAAATAACAACTAAAAAAGGAATTGGAAGAAAAAAGCCATAAATAATGAGAATTGACACTCACGCCGGTTCACTAGGGCAGGCCGAGGGATCGGTTCACTCCCTCCATGAAGCTGCAGTACAGACTCGGCCGGGTTCGGGAAGTGATGATTCATCAGCACTGTTGGCGGCACATTTCGTATCTCCTCCTGTCACAGAAATTACCCAAAAGTCCAACACAAAAAAGAAAAATATATCTCAGAATCTGCTCTTATATTGAGCTCGATTGGACCGCTTAACCAAAAAATAATAATTGGACATAGTATATATTAAGTGTTAGAATCAAATGGTTTTTGAGATCCTCGGAACTGAAAAAGAGATGATGCCAAAACTTATTGAGAAACCCTAACCGCTACTTGGGTCTCATGTTGGAGTGGAGTCGTAACGTACCAAAAGATTATGAGGAGCGAAGAAAGTATGGCCAAGCTGCTGAAGTTGAGTGGCAGCGGTGGCGGCTGGGGACGGGAGCAGCAGGCCACGCATGTTGACCGAGAGGAGATTGGCACAGTGCCCGCATCGCACTGTCACGGTCTTGAACAGGCTACTGCACGGAACGCTCACCTGTGCGACAACAAATGTATTCAATCGACACGAAAACAAGGGAAACGAGAGCACACACTTGAGCAAGGAGGAGAAGAATGATACATAATGCTAAAGGGGCATGTAAGTATGTCTATATATGTATGTAAAGAAGGGAGACAAAATTGTTGAGAGAGAGAGAGAGAGAGATGAGAAGGGGACAGTGGGAGTATGGTTAGTTACAGCAAGGACAGTGTCACAAAAGTTGCAATGGACATAACGGAGCTGATCGGTGGGGGAGAGGTGGTCCGGTGACAAGGAAGATGATGATGAGGAGGAGGACGACGACATCATGCTTCCTTCCTTTGATATTGTTTCCTTTCTCTCTTCTCTCTCTTCTCTTTTGTTTTTTGATTTGATTGATAGATTGATGACCCAACAGATTGTAGGAGAGAATTGAGAGAACAATGGCTTAACTTAACCGCCTTTTAGATCCGGTCTCTCCTCTTCCTCTCTCTCTCCCCTCCGTTTTCTTTTTTTCTATTTTATTTTTGTCCCTCCCCTTGATTTCGAAATTGTCTGATTGTTGTAGCATGAGAGATGGAACCATGGAAGATATAGAGAAAGGGGATGTGATGCAGTGACACGCATTCTTACGTGAAAGAAATATATTAGGATTTCGATTTTTGCTTGCAGTGTAACTTCTCATACTTTTTAATGCAGTTTTTTTTCCTTTATTAAATCTGTGGGCATTTCTTATAGCCGACAAAAGAAGTGCAAATTGTAGAGAGGGACAAAACCTGCAAAGAACCGTCCAATGTATATCCACTTTACATATTTATGTAAGTATATTTTCCATTTAATAATCAACTATCGTATAGTCGATGTAGCTTGCACATGCACAAGATGTGTTTCAGCCAAGGACTAGCCTAAATGAGTTGACAATGGCATGTTGCATTAGACATATGATAAAGTTATCAGGTCGTCTTAATGTATGGAGAGAAAAAGTTAAGTTTTTTTTTTTCATTCTTTCTATTCGGGTTTTGAATCCCTGTTCTAGTTAAGTAGTAGGTTCCAATTAGACATCCGATCGAGATATAGCTCATGCTTAATTGCTAAGGTAAGCATAAGTACTTACAATGAGCCTTGTCTTTTGATTAATTTTTAGTACGTATTTAAACTTTGGTAAAAGAATTAATGACGCTGAAAAGCACACTACCGTACTTTCTGTTTTTTGATTAGTAGTTGAAAGGGGTTAAAAAAAATTGTATGGTACACTTTTTTTTCGGTTTTAGTTGAGGTCCGTGTGCCTATGTACGATATACTTTTGCTTTTCTGAGACTTCGCATGAAGGCCCGAAATCGGCCAAGTTGACAAAGTAAGCTTCATGCTCGAAGGTTTGTGTGAAATTTTAGAGGGTTTACTTCCGATAAATTTCTTTTTTTGGAATTACGAGAAAGATTTGTGGGCTTAACAATGGACTTTTCATTTTTATTTCCTGAATTTCTAACTTAGTTTTATGAAAGGTGATGTTGGTCATATAAGATTTTGGGAAAAAGTACAAAAAGTCCCCTTGTGACTTGAGCTTGGGATAAATTGAACAATGTGATATTTTGAGGGATAAATAACACCCTATGTTTCACTTGTGAGATATAATGGACCTCACCGTTAGTTTTTTCGTAACTTTTACTCCTCAAACTTTTTTTTTGTCATATTACCTCAAATTTTTTACTTTTTGCAATTTGATCCTAAAATTCGAAAAAAAAAAAGAAGAAGGGGAAAGGTCTTGGGTCATCGACACCCACAGAGGACGGCAGCCCCAGACCTTTTCCCCTTTTATCCTTTCGAATTTTAGGACCAAATTAAAAAAGTTGAAAGTTTGAGGATAATAATGGCAAAAAGAAACGTTTGAGGATCAAAAGTGATGAAAAACTAACGGTGAAATCCATTATGTCTCACAAGTGAACCACATTGTATTATTTGTCCCTCGAAATACCACATGGTTCAATTTATAACAAACTCCACAAGGGGACTTTTGTACTTTTTCCTAAGATTTTAAACGATATATATTTTTTAATAATTCAATAGAGATATGTCAAAAGATAATCTCAGTCCATACAGAAAATCTTAGATGATATTAATTAGGATCCAAAATCAAACCTCATGCATTTTCGTTAGCTGATATGATCAAATCCAATTCGTTGGGCTTTAATCATTGCCTCAAGCCACACAACGTTTGTGGTTTTGGTCTACAATTAAAGGATTAAAAAGTAAAGGCATGGATATTGTCTTGTAAAATTTGATATTTAAGTAATTTCCAAAACTAAAATTTTTTTCCTGGTAACCGAAAATAAAATATTTGATATTTAAGTACTTTACAAACATTTCACATATTTTACCTGACTTAACTATAAATTTTACTTGGAATTTCTTCAAAAAGGCCAGCATGTAGTCATTAATTTATTGTTTTCGGTGTGCATCATGGTATCTAGAAATCTAGTGGACTATGACTAATCTAGTTCAAGCTGGAGCACTCCATTCACTCTCGTATCATTAATTTATTAAATGATATATAAGATTTCAGAAGTATATCAATTCTAGGACCCAATTATTTAAACAATTATATCTTAGAATTTTCCCAAAACAACACGTTAGTGAGCCTTTAAGTAAAAGGTAAAAGACGATAATCTTCTAATGACTACCTTTTAGAACAATATCCTATGGCTATTCTAAATTTCATTTCATAGTTTCTGGTTCGTACATGTTCAAATCGATAGATCCTAGATACCTCGTAGGTAACAGAATCTAGTACTTGGATTTTGCACAGCCCTAGCTAGAGAAAGATCAAGGAGACTTGGGCAAAAATGCTTTCTTTTTTTTACCCAAAAGAAATGCTTTTTTTTTTCTCTGCAGTAATTTCACTTAACAAATACGAGAAAGTTACCCGGACGTCCATATCGCGCGTCCTATAGGCTATAGATAAAATATAGCACCATATATATATTTATCTCACATAATTTTATATAAAGCAAAAGAATTGTGTTGATAATAAATATCAGACTTTGGAAAATAAATGCATAATTACAATATGAGGAATTCTCATAAATAATAGTATAAGATATATTTGGAATTTGAACAATTAGGGCTCCCTCATGTTGCTTTGCCGATTCATCGTCTTAGAAGTTTACATAAATTTTTTTCTTTCAGTGAATAATATTGGATGTCAAATCTAAATTAAATAATTGTTTAATCCTGTTCACCGCGAAAAAACATTTAGCCTTTTATATATAATCTTGGAGATTGACCATGAATTATCAAATTAACTGATGTTGTTTCCTGCTTAACTCTTGCCCATGAACCGAAATAATGAGAATTTGACTATATTAATTAAGGGCTTATGGCGTATTCGTGGACATCTGTGAGAGATTTTGCCTGATAAATCAAAGAAAAAATATTTAAACAATTTGAGGTGGAAAATGAATGAATGGCATATAATGGGAAGACCCAAATCCCAATACTATACGGCATGGATGGACGTGAGAGGGACGGCAGAGGGGAAAGGAGTGAGAAAGGGACGTTTGCATGGATCGGTTTCAGCCCCCACCCATCCCTAGGCCCCCACCATTCATCGGAAATTTATCGCAGTGCCGGAGGAATCGATCCACGGTAACATAATCGACTAAAAATATAACATAATTGATTGCCCTTTACTTCAATCGACTATATTTATTTTGTAATCAACTATCTTATTTAAGATTTGTTCCGCTCTTGAACCGGAAAAGCTTCTCCATACATTTGTTCTTTTCATCAGTTATTAACCCCGTCTCCTCCCTCCCCCCGGGGGCAACTCTCTCTTTCCTCCCCTCGATTCTCAACAATTCCATTCATAATTATCTTCCCTTTAATTTCGTCCCACATTCAAAAGACAACAAAAAGAAAATATTTGTGTGCCTTAAGTTTATGTGTCAATATGATTGGAAGAATCTATGGCCTAGTTTGGTTTCGTAATTAAATTCTATTTACTTCATTCTGCTTCATTTTTATCTTAATTTAACAATATAGTCGTTACTTTTTTATTTTTTTCTTTTAATTAATAATAATTCTCATATCTAATTTTTTCCTAACAATTATTACAATTATTTTTTTAATAATAAAATTTTTATTCAATTTTTACATTCATATATACATACGTTTTGTCTTTTTCTAACATTTTAATGATAAATTCTCACGCATTTAATTTTTTCTAACTATTATTACAACTAATTTTTAATAATAATTTTTTCATATACTATTACATATTTTATTAATAATGACTTAAATAAAAGAAAATGCCATGTTGCTGAAAAAGAAGGTATAACCTAGTAGTATATCCTCTCGTTTGTCAATTAAGATGTTGCATATTTGATTATCGTAATCTAGTACCTCGTTATTAATTATTAAATATTTTATTTCATTATATTAAATTTATGAATTTCCCCTGCAATCGAAAAAAAAGAAAATAATATAGTACCTAAAGTCTATCAATTTAGTTTATATAATCACGATAATATGAATCAACGATAAAATTGCATAGATGGATATTAATTACTGGTGTAGTACATGAATTCGGAACTCGTTCCAAATAGATCGCGTGACTAAAACCATCTCAACCCCTGAACAAGAATTATTCTCATTTCATAGTTTCGATTAAAAATGAAAAAAGTTGTATCAACCTGATCTCTCTCTCCATAGCTTAAGCTTGAGTTACTCTAAAACCTTTACATAGGTTCCTATCTCCTCTACGAATACCAACATTACTGTCAATCAATCAAATCATGGGAAACACCGACTAAGAATTATGGGAAACACCAAAGACATACTGTAATTAATTGTGTGCTTATTTAATTTAATTTAATGTTTTTTTTTTGTTTTAGGCACCGATTCTGCAAAAAGTGCAAGAAAATAAGAAGTAAATAAGGGAAGCCTAGCTAGCTATTTCCACCTAAAATAACAATATTTGAAGTTAATTTTTGCAACGTTGAACCTGTACTCTTCTAGGAGAGACTAGTTAGGGCTCGCCAGCTCTCCCCCCCCCCCCCCCCCCCCCCCCCCGGACTTTGAAAAGTCAGAGGAATCAAAAAAGCACCAGATTGATATTAGGATTACCCTTCTTAGTTTACAAAAAATGGTATCTCTTCTCTAGCTAGGTCGGCTTTCCATCAGTCGATGGATTGCTCTGAACTCATTTATCAGCTTAACTAACTAATAAAATATTAGGTGCAATCAATTAACTTTTTATTGTCCCAATAAATGTTTGATCCTCACAAGCAGATTGACAGACGGAATGATAACATAGGCATGTCTTATAATCTATATTTTATATATATAAAATTGTACCCTTATAATAAATAGGGATAGAAAAGTAATTTTATATAGTATAATGTCATAAAAGTAAATAGCTAGATAAATAAATATAAATGTATATACAATTAAAACTAAATTAGTAAACACATATAAATCTTTAACCACTTAATAATCTTATTACATTCTTAATTTTAAATATATAATCTCAAAATTTATTTATAAAAAATAGAATTTCTTAAAATAAATATCTATAAGATCTTTTTTTTGTACCCTTTTTAAAAATATATAATCTAATATATATCCTTATTTCGTACAAAATACATGGAGGTCATCTATTAGAACTTTTTACAATTTAATATTTAAGAAAAGATAATATATTTTTTGAGTAATATGATTTTCTTCATTCATATTTGGTATACACTAATATTTAAATGCTTCCAATTTAAGAATATATAACTTAATTAAATTAAAATTTGAATTATGATAAGTTTTTTAAAATTCATCTAAAAATAATCACTCTAAACAAATAGCCCCTACATCACACGGGCAAAAAAACTAGTCTATATACATGACACTTCTGGTCATTTAGTTCAACACTTATACATTTGATGAATGGTTTTATCTAGCATACAAACTTGAGATAACATTGCTATTTCAATTGCTTGAACAGTTGATGATTTTGAGTGACGATGGCTCTACCACCGTACCTAAAGCTGATCCAATGGTCAATGAAAGAAAAGTAACGATCACTTAAAATGTCCGTAAAAGTTAATCCCATTGATTGATAGTCTATTTAGGTTAGCTTCTTAACGTCTCCTGTACCAATTAGCCAGCCACCTTATCTTTTACTTCATTATTTTCATTTAATTAAATTAAAGACTTTAATGAAAAATTTTGCAATCTTAATTTACATGGGTCATTCCATTGATGAAAAAGTTCGATTCATTCTCTCCAATGACTTACCTCGACTCTGCAGCCTTAAAAGAGAATTTTTCTAGCAAAATCACATGAAGTTTAGAACCCTAAGCCCTAATTTCACCGGGGCATGCATATTTAACCGATTTGACGACTCAAGACACATCCCACTCCCCTCTCTCACCTCTCAGTCTCTCTCCGCAGGGACACGCACAGATATATATATATTACAGAGATACGTAGTTGTCAGTGATAACAGATGACAGAGATCCCAATTTAATTTGCTTTGTCTTTTCTCATATATATGTATCTCTAACTCTCCCTACACCATCTTCTTGGCTGCATATAGCATCAGCTAATGTCCATAGAGCTAGACTTCTAGCTAGGGTTTTACTTTCCTTTGCTACATATTAGTAGTTCTCTTTCTCTCACATTGGCTGGAAAAAGATGGGCCGGGGGTTCAGTTGCCCTAAAATTGTTGAAAACTATCACTATCCACAGACATGCCCTCCTCGAGGGTTTTTCTTCTTTCTCACAAGGGCTTACCATTTTACCAAAAGCTGCCCATCATGTTTAAGATGCTTTGGAACCACGTACTATGGTGCTTGTCCCTCCGTAGCTACATACATGTGTGCAATTTCAGGAAATGGAATCTAAACATGTTATCTTTCTGATTCCCCTAAAAGAAAATGGTGATTTCGTTTTACCAGAGAAAAAAAAAAGTGATTTCAAAATGTTGTAGTACGGACGGCATTCCACATTAATTTTCTTGTATGAACAGTTGGCATCAATTTTTGGTTTTAATGCACCGTTTCAGTGGATATGTTATATCAGTTTCTTTAGCTTGAATAACGATTTTATCATGCACGGAAGTAAGAGGTCAATGCATCTTTACGCTATGTTTGATTTGCTAAAATGAAATTAATATATGATACAATAGATAGGCATAACAATTGAGATAGAACGTTATTGAACTTTTGCCGATATTTTATTTATTTAGTTGGAGGAAATAGAAGAATTAAGAATTGAAATTTTATATTTGTGATTTTACTACGGCAATCAATCTCAATCAAAAGTTAAGAGGAAAGATTATTAGAAAAGCTATAGTAAAAATTGAAACTTAGAGAAAAGGAAAGAGGAGGGGAAAATTTACAACCTGCCCAAAAAAAAAGCAAAAGAAATTGAGTAATTCGGTGAAAGAGCAAAAAAATGGCCAGAAGAAGGATGAATAAATTCGGATAAAAGAGGATGGGGATTTCCTTATATGTTCGCGGTTGAACACGAACCGAACATTGCGTAACCGAACATTGCGTAACGGGGTGGCAAGATTGTCATTATTACTGCCCATCAATTTATCCATAAAAAAGGAGGTTGGGGATTTCAAAATGTTGTAGTACGAAATATTCCACGTTAATTAATTTCCTTGTATGAACAGCTGGCATGGAATTGTGTGGTTTTAATGCACGTTTCCATTAATGGATATGTTATACGAGTTTTTTAGCTCGAATAAGGACTTTGTTGTGCCGGAATTAACAAATATGTGGGTAAGAAGTCAACGTCTCTTAGTGAAAAATCAATTAACATAAAAGCCATTACTTTTGATCGGTTGATAAGAGAGTTCGACCGATCTCGAGCACTACTGAGTAGGATGCTTCTGGAATTAATTTATGGCATACAATTGAAGTACTTAATTTCTTTTGGTCGCAAAGGACGCCAAGGGCCTAATATTAGCAAATAAAAATCTAAATAAAAAATTCGAATAATTTTGCTGACAAGAATCAGACTAAAATCTTTTGTTTATCAGCGTAAAGCGTGTGCCACTGCGTTGCATTTTCTTTTTTACAAATAACAGTTCAATTAGAGATAAGCTAGTAACAAAGTTCTTGGACAATCTAACCAATCAGTCAAATTTCATGTTGCCCCATCTATCCCTTCCCCTACCACTTTTGGGTCCACGGGCTTGTAATTACAACTAGAAAACTAAAATTATGTAGTGCATTAATGTGGATTTGTGTTCCTCTTAAGTAAAATTTTAGATTTGAATATTGTGAATAGTAAATTCACGCTGAGAGAGATTTATCTCTTAGTGGGTCAATTCGGCTCGAACTGCATTAACCTGGGTCTTTTGAGCTTCCGGATAAAAAAAAAAGGTGTGGTGACTGATGGACACCGAACCTAGCAACCCGAATCCAGGCTTATCAAGTTGGTCTGTTACGCTGGCCTACAGGGCCAGGGCTCAATGACGAGGCTTAACAGGCTTAGGCCTGCGACTAAGTCGGGTTTAGGCAAGTATCTATAAGACAGGTAATGTGATATTTGTTGTTTCCTTAAGCAGAGTGGCTCGTATAATCAAACATTCACATGATATATTTTCATCCAAGTATCTCAGAAGTATCTCGATATATCTTCCCTCCAATATAAGCACGTCAGGTATATTATTTATAGTTAATGCAACATTGAGGTAAGCCCAAGACCGACTTAAGCATCGGAGGAAAATTGAGGAACACCCTTGATGTCCCTTCATGTAGGCTAGCTTGGAGTGTTGTTCATGTGGTTCGGATCGTGAAGATTATCCGGACCCAAAGCTCGAATCCTGACTCTATCATTTGACGTTGTCTGTGTGAAATGAGACTAAAGGTCATGGTGGAGACAATGAGGAGCAAGGCTTTGGTGATCCGGGAGCTTAGGGCCCGTTTGGTTTCAGAGTTTGATTTTAGAATCATGATTTTGATTTTAACTCTAACCACTACACAATAAAAACACACGTTTCCCAAGTCAAATTTATAATACCATCTCATTTGTCTTTTTGCATAATCAAAATTAAAATCAAAATTAAAGTTACTTTAACTCTGAAACCAAACGCACTCTAATAGTCTGCCTCTTGACTTTTCATTATTTCAATTTTTATCTTTCAATGTATATAAGACAATTCTTTTTATTTGTCATCTAAGTTTTTAATCTAAATATTTTTTTTGTACACTATCAATATATCTGGACATTTTAGTTTATTTCATGTATTTAAACAATTTTTATTATTCGATTTATAGGGACTAACTTCATTTGTAACTCTACCCTTTTGATGTATTTAAATTTTTTTTCGCCTTTTCATAATTCCAATTTTGCCCTCGAATGTATCTAGGCATATTGTTTTATTCGTCCTCTAAGTTTTTAATGTATGTGTGACTTTTTTACACCATTTATGTATCTAGACATATTATTGTATATTTCGTGTATTTTAGACAATTTTTGTTAATCGATGTATTGAGACTAATATAGCGCTTTTGCAACGGAAAGACACCCGTCCCTAGATAAATTGCTTTTGCCTTTATTAGTTGATGCCTTTTGGGTTTTGGTGAGTTATAAACTTCTCTACTTTCATGATTTAAGGGCATGATTTAAGGGACTTTAGAACTCTAATGAGTTAGAAACTTTCGAACTTCCACTAGTTAGGAATTTTAGTACTTCAATCAGTTAGGAAGTTCGGATTTTCACCCTTTGTACGAATGGAGAGAAACAAAGAGAAAGGAAGGGAAAGGGAGGGCAAGGAAACTCGTACGAAAACCATTTCCCTCCTATCCAAACACGCTATCAGAGAGAGGTGGCATCATAATGTATGCTATATGTAAAATCTTCTTTTAAGGAAAAGAAAGAGATTGCTTGGTAAGGAAATTGGCTCGTTCGTTTTTTCAATCCTCTGATTCCTCCCCTAGTGATATTTTTAAAACTGCATTGTGATGACCAAATTAGCCACGAATTGTCGAATTAGCAAGGGAGTTGTTGTGGGGCCAGTTGCTGAAAGTGTATCGTAGTTGCCTTTTGCTCTTGCCACCGTAAATCTTGGCAGATCACAAAAGTTCGTCCTATTATCCCAAGACCACTTTTGATGGTGAGGAATCTAAAAGGGATGCAACAAAATATTGATAATTATTTGGAATCTGAACGGGAGAAGTAATGTTACATATTGTTAAAATCCTAATCCTGTTAGCTTTTTCAATTCAACCTGAGTTGAAAGTGATTTAATCGGTCTTGCCTATAGCAATGGTGATGGTACGTAGAGGCAGCATCCTTGATTTGGCTAGTTCCCCCTTCGTCTCGCTTCCAGTATCTGACCTTTGGAAACAGGCTTCTCCTTCCCAGTTACGTAAATCATCTATCTATATATCTATATAAAGTAACAAAACCCAGATCGACTGATTAAATGATACCACTTAGGACAGAGGAGGGCTGTCGTCGCTTGACCTTTCGCATGACCGCAAATAACAATTTAACAAGTGTTGTTGTGTCGTAATGCCTCCTCCCTTTTAGAAACTGTAATAACATGCGCTTGGAGAAGATGAAAAGCCTATGCTATAATGAATTTATTGCAAAAAAAAATCAGCAAATAACAAAATATAATGAATTTGCGGAATCCATATCTATAACATTTTCCGATGGAATCACAAATATTCTGTGCGCTTTCTCCATTTTACATGTTGAAGTTCCTCTTTAAATACTGACATTGAAGGGTCGGTCTTGCTTGGAGGAGTGGTCCTTTCTATCACAGCTCCCAAATTAACCTTACGGTAATTGTTGCTTAATGAAGTCACTGGAAAATAGTTTCCTTTGGACTGCTCTCTCAGGAGTGCAGACTATATTTGTTGATGTGGGCTATTTCTCTCCTCCCTAACATTAAGGTGATTCGCTTGTGATTTTGCATTACTTATGAAACAATTATTTGTCTCCTCTGTCTAGTGATTCACGTCATGATCTTAATCTTAATATTCAGAGATAAATTTATGACGTGCATTTTTGTTTTGCTTCTAGGTAGATGGTATATTGAGCTAAATGTGTTAAAGATGTCAGATTGCTCATATTTTGGATTGAATTCTTCTCGATAGCTAGAGTCACTTGATCGATAGCACAATTATTTTAACTGAAGAGGGGAAGTAACTTTTCGCGATTATATGGGTAGAATTCCTCCTCCATTATTTGTGGCCATATTAGTTCTTTCGATTATAGAAGTACAATTGATATTCCTTCATTGAATCAACAACTCTGTAAGATCGCGTGGTTAAAAAGAATGCCTCTATTATTTCTATGAAGAGCTGGTCGGACTGATTTCCCAACAATCCATGATCGTGTTTGTCAGAAGTTGCTAACTTGGAAAGCATACTGGTGCAATTTAAGATTGAACATGCTAGAAGAAAAAAACTCTAAATTTGAAGATGGAAAAAAATTCTACTCAAATTACAGGTATAACTTATTCATTTAACTTAAATTGATACAACATATTGATTTATGATGCAAAAAAGATAAAACATGTGATTATGTATTTTACAGAAGAACGTGGGTAACTCTCTTAAAAGTTCAAACTTAAATTTTTATTTTAAAAATGAAAAGTGAAATCATGCATTCTTATGTTGTGTTTGATTTTAAAATTGACTAGAGTTGAATTTTAATTTTAATTGGTTTGTAATAATTGTGTTGTTGAATTATGATAAAAAAGTGTGAAAAAATAATGAATAGTTAAGAGAAAGTAATGATTGTATTGTTGAGTTGTGAAAAAAGTAATAAATAATTAAGAGAAAATAATAATTGTGTTGTTGAATAGTGAAAAAGTAATAAATAGTTAATATTAAAAATTGATTTGAATGGTTAAAAAAATTGAAGAAAAATGAAAAAATAATAATTATATTGTTGAATTGAAGATAAGTAAAGTTAAGTGCAACAAAGTGTAGTAAAGTTCAAAAAAAATTATAAAACCAAACGGGCCTTAAACTTTAACAATCGTTTCCCCTTTTGCAATATTAATGGGTTCTATTATATATTTGTATTTTTTTCATAGATTTCATATTTGTCTATTTAACAAACATTAAAACAAGAAAAACTTTTGGCCCAATAATTCTAGCCCACGCATATGCGTGGGCCCGGCACCTAGTTTATATAAATATCGTGACAACTGGGGGAGCTTATATGGTCACTTCAATCATCACTTGCTAGTTGCCAGCCATTGGGTCAACTGGGATTACCTCACGTTGATCCAATGGCTTCCTCTGTCACTAAAGGGCAAAAAAGAAGTGTAGGAAATCCAAAAGATCAGTGCCATATCTTCCCATAGCAATTGACATCTTAGAACCTCCTTCCAATTGGTAATTGAGAAAAAGCTGATCATATTTGATCTCCAGAAATGCAAAGTAGCGTTTCTTACTTACAGAGTGCTTCAGAACGGCCAATCCACTGGAGAAATCTCAAGAAAGTGACCTCACTGCGTCTTCTGGGGCACTGCCTCTCATTAGGACCACAAACAAAGACATGAATAGAGCAGTGAAATGCACCGCGCATATGACAAAGCCATCAAAAATGTCTTGCTGGATGACTTGTCATTGTAATACGTGAGTCAGTCGATGGCTAACTAGCTTGGAAGAACAACCACATACCAGGGTATAGGCGGATCAGCTACAAACAATATGTCGCAAACAGAGCAATTGAACTTTGTCGAGATACAAGAATAAAATGCCATTCATTTCCACTGGCAACTAAGTCAGCTTCGTTCTTTTCCTTCAATACTGCGCTGCTCATATTCCAATAAAATTCATGTGCATGTGCATGACTCCCTCTGTGTGTTTGTGTGCGTGTGCACGTGTGTGATGTGTTGCACGAACTTGCATTGAAGAAGAACTTTTTGATAAATGAGATGAGACAGCATTTATCAGCAGTCCAACAAGGAACATTTTCAAGAGATACAGAGGCAAAATTCATAGGAAAACAATACACTTGCTGAATTTTCTCACTTTATAACTTACTCTCAATAATCATTTCGATAGCCAGTAAATGATGAGAAACAATGTGCAACCAGCTATAACAGCAGAGAGAATAAGTGTGTCCCTTGATCGCCGCCTCCGAATTGAACCTAAATAAGCAGTTAGAACATCAGCAGGGGGAAAGATATAAAGAGGGTAAGAGACAGAGAAAAAGGAGCTCATGGCTTTTTACATACCAAGTAAACCTCGAATTACGGGGAATTTTTCACTTAAAAGCTTAACTTTCCCTTGGACATCTCCAAATAAAGTCCTTTGGGAGCCGAGGGCTGCCCTGGTGCTCTGTGCTTGACTAATCACATCATCGATCTGCAAGAAAATGAACCAGACATCATTGGAGGCATATATAATTTAAAAGAAATGCAGATTTTGCTGAGGAGTTCCAGCCTCTATACATTCTTTTCAGCCATATCAGTTAATTCAGAGTGTGCAATCATCGTGAATATCCTGCTTCTTCTCTTATGTTCACCAAGAAGAGAATATCTCAAGGATAGCTCTAAATGCAGGAATCTATTTTCAAAATCATAGAATACTACTTATAGAATAGTCAAAGTCTTACATGAGAAATGCTGCCATGAATTGCAGCTCTCTCTCTCAGTAACTGCATTCTTGGGGACATGCTCCCAGATGCCTGAAAGAAGAAAAGAAAATTGAGAATACAGAACCCTTTGAAATAGGAAAGAAATCCTTTAAGAGCCGGAAAACAAAACTATCATGCCAGAGATGCTCACCTTGTACTCACTTATGTCATCCCTGACTGAACTAAGAAGTTCCGCATGTTCCCTCATTGAGTTTAAGTTTCCCTTGATTCGTCTAAATTCCTAAAGAGAGCAAAGAGTTATTCAATGTAACAAAAGCTGAAAATGATCCAGTGGTGAAGTATACAGTTTTATCTAAACTATTCACTTCATTGGATTTATGTTCTGGTTATCAATCAACAATAATCTTTTTACAGGGTGTAACAAACATCATTCTTCCACGAAAAGGACCCTAAAAATATTTTACCAGCATTATTGAGTTTCACCAGAGTGGACTAAACATCGATCATAAAGTACACACGAAAGTTATTTCTTTCAAAAAGCTTATAGTTTAAAATTGTGAGATCTTGTTGTTTCACAATCATAACGATTTGATGATAACAAATGGAAGATGCGAGGTTTTGTGAATGAGGAAAAGAGAAGGAATTTTCAGGTTCTTTTTGGGTGAATATAGGGACAAAGGAGTATGATTTACTATACGAACTTTAAAAGCACAAAGTAACCTGGGTAAACTCATGAAGAATATCTCTATGCCTCGCCAACTTCTGGGTTACTGAAGTGGCTGGAGCAGCTGATGCAGCACACCTACTCATAGCATCATTTGTATCTAATAGCTTCTCGAGCAATGATTGGATCTCCATTTCCATTGACTTCCACGATCGTGACGCAACTGTTGGTGATCCAGTATCAACATAACCTAAACAACTCTGAACAATTATTGCAAAGGTGGGAAAAGCACCCGTGTTTAATTTAAAACAACAAAAATCAGGAGAAGTACTGTAGCATGATGGAAAATCTAAGTGATTACTTGAATGTCGGGACTACTTCCCATTTTCACTTATTGACTTATCCTTAAACCCACACGATGCAAATAAGAAATCTGCATTTTACACAATAAATGCATCCTCAATACATGTACAATGAGAATACATTTGTATCTCTCCAGAACATATGTTTGCTCTGTATTTGAGAATACTTTAGTTTGAAGGTAGAAAGTTCATCCTTTAAATTTTATTTGATCCTAAGGAGCCCTCAGATTAAAAGGGAGAAAATACAAGACGATTACCAGCAAAAAATGGAATCCTGTTTAAACCAACAAAGTATAATCAGTTAGGATGCATATGTACGCTCCATGAAGAATCAAGAGCTTTTCCCCAGATCTAATCCGGTGAATTAGTATTAACATGGAAAGTATACAAGCACAATCAAAGAGCATCCACAATTTTGGCACTTGCTTCGCAATGGACTGCATAACTATCAAACCAAAATTTAGCTAGTTGTAGTCAGGGCAAAGCAAAAGCACAACTTGTTTTGCTCAGAAGTATTGTGCACTTGATGTCTGATGTGCTATGTGTTTGAGGACTTACTCAATACATCAAAACTCGGATGAAATACTCTATCACAGTTCACGTCATAGATCTTGCTAAACCTTTAATGAAGGGTGTCAGATCAATTGTATGCGACAGAAAAAACTTATATTGAAACACTTGAAAACAGAAAATCTTGCTAAGCCTTTAATACGAATCTCAACCGATATACTCTACCATTTTCTTTCCAAGACATTATCTTGGAAGTTGATCACCATAAAACCGATATGCTGAACCGTTAAATGAATCATGATTCTACCTTCCATATACATTATAGAGATACAAGACAGATAGTTGCAAAGGCCAAAACAAAGACTTCCCCATGAATCAAGACAAAACATGTCAGGAAACTCATTCCAGCAAAAGCCGGATAGTTTCTCAACATGAAACACATAAATATAGTTCCATATATATCATAGTTACGTCAGAGATACTCAATTCGATTCTGCCCTCGACGAGAAGCTCAGGTGCCGTAATGATCATAAAAATTCAAACTGAACGTAACGCAGAAAATATTGTCCAATAAGCAAAAGAATCTCAGCACCAAATGCATAATTAACGGAAGCAGTTATCTAATCCTTCACCATTGGGCTCAGAAATCAAACTGAAAAATTGCTGATAAAGCCGAATTGAGCATCACAGCAGGGAAATGCGAGTTCGGGAAAATCGGAAGATGGCGAAATCAGCGAAAGTGGATGAAGCAAAGGCAGAACGCGGAGCATAGGAGGAAGAAGAGCACTAGCTCCTACCTCCTTGGGAGTAACGGGTGCCGAGCTTAGCGTAGGAAGACAGCTTGACGTCGAGATCGCCCTCGATCTTTCTCGCCTCCTTCCGCAGCTCCTCCCAGCCCGATTCCTGCAGCTCCAGGCTCGAATCCGCCATTTCGGATCTCGAGATCCAGATCCCCCCACTCCGCCCTCTATATCACTCCGTCGTCTTGCTGCCGGCGATCGATCGGAGAGGCTTCAGTTGAGCTTTCAAATTCAGCATGAAATGGCTTCAGAAAGAGTAGTCTTCCTCCCTCTGTTCACTTCTTCATATCCCCTCCTCCATCTTAGACGATCCGTTGGTTGGAACGAACAGTCGGCTTGGGCCGTTCAAACAATGGGCCCGATGGAAAAATCAAAGAAGCCCATAATTGAAGCCCACTTGCCTTTTCCTCCTCTATCTCGTAAAATTAGTCACTAATCGGCAATATTCGACACGATACGACACCGCGGACATAAAAGAGTGCAAGTTACAAGGAATAGTCGTAAATCGATGGCAAATTCCCTTTTTTTTTTTAATAAGACATTGTTTTAAGGATTTATTACAATGGCATTAACTCTTACTCTGAAATCAAGTAGTTATTCAATAAACTGACTTTATGCAAATTATAGGTTCATGGATCATTCATTGTAAGTTATAAAAATAAGTAAGTAAGTAAGTAAGTAAGTAAATAAATAAATAACTGATAATGATTCATGCATTTTATGGCTCATGGATTTAAGTATAAAAAAGCCTGCTGAGGCTAGAAGACTTTGCCAGCGTATAAAGTTGCTGAAGAGCATACCAATTTGTATCTAATATTATCACAGATGATCAATTTGTCACCGTGACAGATTATCATATACTAGAAAGAACCTTCAAATGAGACAACACGACTTGTCAGCGTATGAAGCTGCTGAAAAGCATATACCAATTTGTATCTAATACCGATTTTGTAGAGACTAGAATACTAGCCAAAATATTTTGAATCAAGTCTTGACTCGGTGTGAAGTTAGAGAATTCTTTGGTTGTTCTGGATGTCAGATTAACCTGGCGTGAGGGAATGAGCCATATAGTACTATAGTGGCAATTGACCATATCTAAGTGATTAAGATGAATAGTAATATATGTAGTTCACATATCTATATCTATATACTAAATTTTAGGGAGGATTCAAAGCGGAATTTGTCCTTAGTTTGACAAATAGACCAACAAGGATTATTGCTCCTCGCTTTTTCACTTTTATTTTTCTTCATTTTTTCTTTCAAAATCTAATCCAATTGTATTTTGTAGGCATTTGAAATCTTTAGTCAAAAAATTCTCAAATATGTCTTAAAATTTTGATTTGTAAAACAATGATCAAAGTAATATTTCTTCGCTAATTCAATAATATGTATTTATGAATAACTACATTTACATTATTTTAATTCCATGCAATATCTATTTTTATTAATCCAGCATCATTTTATTGTTATAATAGTATGATGTACCTCACACGTACAATGATCATAAATAAGAAATATAATCTATATGGACGTTTCACTACAAATAATATGATTACAACAAGTATGAAAAATTATAACGATTTTGAAATTATCGTAATGTAATTAACATAAACCCGCTGTAATGCATGAGATATTTTTCTGGTAGCGAGGGTTATCTACGAAAACGTGCTACCACCGCACCGAGCACAGTCAACTTGATCTTGTAGAAAGCAACAATAGGTCTCTCTAAAGGCAAAGAATATATGATCAACTGGCATAAAGTGTTCACTTAGGGAGCATAAATAAAAGAATAAAAGGCATCAACCCAAAAGCACCATTGACAATTCAAATTCTAATAGAAAGAAAGAAGGCACCCACACCGCAACCCATATCAATTAATATATCATATATGTGGAATTAAGGAACCCCAAAATAAAGAAAAAACAATGCCAAGAGCCCTTTCACTACTGCTCTCCACTTCCATCTTCAATGTCCCCTCTTCTCTCTTTATTCTCATCTCCATCTATCACCATGCCCGGCTCTCACAAGCTTATAATGTCTTCATCTATGGAGGTTGCTCCCAAGAGAAGTACCAACCCGGCCCGAACTCCCCCATGGTATCCAACCTCAACTCGTTCCTCGCGTCGGTGGTGAGCTCATCCTCACAGGCTTTGTACAACAGCTTTGCCATCGGGAATGGGACCTCGATCCCACCTGAAGCCGCCATCTATGGCTTATACCAGTGCCGGGGCGACTTGAAAGTGCCTGACTGCACGGGATGCATCCGGAGCGCTGTTAACCAGATCAGTTTAGTGTGTCCCTATAGTTATGGGGCGGCTCTGCAGCTCGAAGGCTGTTATGTTAGGTACGAACACGTCAACTTTTTAGGACAGCTCGACACGAGTCTAAGGTACGTACAGATCAGTACTTAATTTGGCTTTGTTAAATTCGAACTAGAGCTCGGGAATTATGTTAGGATAAGTGATCAACTACAGGTATAAGAGGTGCAGTAAGAGTTCAGAGAACGATATAGAGTTCTTTAGGAGGAGAGACGGTGTCCTGGCGGACCTAAAAGCAGCAAATGGGTTCCGGGTCAGCAGCTCGGGTACGGTCGAGGGTTTTGTGCAGTGTTTGTGGGATCTCAGCCCAGCGGACTGCTCGTCCTGCCTGTCGGAAGTGGTCGGGCAGCTGAAGACAATGTGTGGATTGGCTGCTGCCGGTGATGTCTTCCTGGGTCAGTGTTATGGCCGGTATTGGGCATCTGGTTACTATGATTTCTCTAAAGGTAAAACTTTGCCTTAAACCTTTTCGAGCTCTTTATTTTATATAATTACCTTCGCGCAACTGGGGAAGTCTATATTTTAACACGAGATATAGAAATGAGAAATTAAATAAAGCTGTTAAAGAAGTATTAGAGATGAGAATTAAATTCAGAATTCTACTAATGAGAGTGAACGCCACTATACTAAATCATTTTTTCTTTGATAAACGGTAATAATTCTAATTACTAAATTGTTATGAATCCCCCCATCATATAACTCGAGCCCTTCATAATTTCAATTTGAACAAAATTGTCATGTTAAAAACCCTTTTGACTACCCCTATATAGAGGGTATAGGAATAAGGGAGAAGGAAATATATTTTCTTTTTTCAGCTCGATGGGAGAACGAAATAGATAGCTACATGAATTTTCATTTATGAAAATTGAATTCTAATGCTTCTTAATTGAGAACGAGTGGCGCTGCAATCATCCCGTTTCTCACCTCTTAATCACTTTACATGCTCAGTCTGTGGCCAGAGTGTTGAGAGGAGAGAAAAGCAAGAAGAAGGGTAGGAAATTTTCAAAAGACAAAGGTCAACATACATCAAACTAGGGGAGTTCATGCTTTTTATAAAGCGAAAAGCAAAAAACAATTAGGCCCACAAACCATTGTTCCATCTTTTTTTTTATTTAAATCTTTGGTTTAGATTTTTGTAGCCCACTTTCTCATAACCCAAATCATAGCAATTGCTTAATCTAATATGTATGGATACAGCACAAAGAGGGTGTGATTTTGTCTCATAATTTCATTTTATCTTATGCCTGCTAAATATGTGCTTGTTTGGATTTAAAATTAAACACTTAAAATTAAGTTATTAATTGGTTAAGTCAATTCACAAGAAGGCAAAAATTAAAGTTCTTTAATGGTATATTCATTTGTAGTCCAGCATTTTGTTTATTTCTATTTTGACTCCGAATTTTATATTTTATTATTTTTATAATTTCTAAAAATAAAAAATGAAAATTTTAACATGGGAAGATCGATCATTTCCTATTGTTTTTATCATTTAACTATTTTGGTTTTCTATGACAGAGGAAGGCTATTTTTCTCACTTAACATTAACAATTCTCATAAAAAAGAATGCAGTGATACTCATTTTCCCTGAGCAAGAATTTCACATATAAAGTCATTTTTTAGGAGAATATGTATATCTTCGATAGTCTTTGGAGACACAACCCGGCCTAGGTTGCTTGATACCCTACCATGGTATATTAGATATAATAATAGAATACCCAGCAGTCAGCAGTATCGCATTGCATCAATGAAATAATATTCCTCTTTCATTACTATATTTTTTTTATGTGGACTTTGATATTCAAAAATCCAACAATTTCCAACTAATCTAGTTTGAGATGGACCAGCCTATTAAATGGGTAACACTCTCAATCATAAATTTTTCTCATTCACAAGTTTGATATTTGTTAGGATTTTAGGTATTGCCCTATATAGGAAAAGCATTCTAGAGAGACATGCCTAAGGCTAGATGACCTACCAAGGGATCCCCGCCACCTTAATGCATAAGCAAAGCTTACGGCAATAATTCATTAGATAAGTTTTGGATCCAAATTTTCCATATAATCAGATTTAGCACACACATATAGACTAAACTAAGAATCTTTCAAGAGTCAACCAAAAGATTGCGAGTTCGACTTTCGTGATGGAATTACATATGCCATTTTTAGATATTATTATGATTTATATTTCATTATACTAGGTTAATGAGCCTTCTTTTGTAACCGAAAAAAAATGAGAATCTTTCGCCGAAAGGAAAAGAAAATTAAAAAAAAAATAGAGAGGGGGAATCGAATACTTTGTTGATATCCATTTTTGAAGCACAAACAAAAGAAAAATAAACAATTCTTAAACCACAGAATCAGAGCTAATTCTTCAAAAGAATTGGGGGATGATGACTGATGTCTGATGAGGATATGGTGCAGATTCCTCCACCACCAGCAATGATCAAGTGGGAAAGGCAGTGGCCATTATCGTCGGCTCGGTCGCCGGTCTTGCTGTTTTAGTGGTCTCTCTCTCCATCTGCCGTAAAGCCACTGGTACGTACTTTTCCAACGCTTTCGGCTTTTCCTTTTTTTTTTTTAAAAAAAAAATTTATTTATTTAATAAGCATAATACATCCTTAGTTCCGATTATTACAGTTGTGACCGCATCTTTTTATTTTTACAGAGGAGAACGATGAATTTAATAATAGGATAGTATAGTATAGGGCAAGCGAATTTACGATGTATAGAAAGTCTAGTTTATGAGAATTGAACATTGAAATATTTTAATTCTATGCCGAGGGCGGTCCACGGTGTGGGCATAATCCGCGTAGTTTGAGGACACTAGTCAATAGTGTGGAAGTACATACGTATACCTGAATAAATTGTGATGATTACACATTTTTACGTTGTGCAGGCTAAAGAGCGAGAGAGATATATGTGCTTCCTTCCTCAAATGCACAAATAGGATGATGATATTCCAGGTAGACTCATAGTCAAAATGTCTACCATAAACTGTTATATCTACTTCTTCTTAAAGGTGATGTTCGAATAGAAGACATCACAACTCAAAACTTACGAGATCTAATTAAGCATTTTGGTTTTGATCGACTTATTTATCCTTCTTTATTTGAGTAAATAAGTGTTCATATAGAGCCTATTCTTTCGATCCTACGTGTCCTCATGGTCAGATTATATTTATTAGAAGAAGCTCGACTTTATGGCTAGTGTCACGGACTCAGGTCTGAGAACCCATGCACCCCGGCATTCGGGAGCCCATTCTTCACACGGGCCCAATAATCAAAGATGTAGTAAGGCCCATGATGCAAAGGCCGCACCCAGATTTCTAGCACAAATAGTTACCTACTAACTGAAATTGACGGAGTAACTACTCGTAGACCAACGAATGTAAAAGGAGGAAGACAGCCACGAAGAAGTGAGATTCTCTGTAGACTTATTATCAGAAAAAACAACATAATTGGCACCCGTATGTGGGAACATGTAAGGTTATGATTCCCCATTGTTACCATGATGCTTGATCCACCGTGATGAGATACACACGGTTGCTCGCAGCGCACCGTGCTCAATGGTCCCGGTCCACCACTACTACTACTATAGTATCATCATCATCATCTATAATCACTTTTTATAATTAATTATGCAACATATAGCCCGCACTAGGGAAGGTACTTCTGGCCCTTGCTAGTATGTATGTATTTATATATCCATAGAAATACGCACATATTCTCCGGAGGAGATGCGAGAAAGTGTGAAGCTTTATATACATCCTTTAGTGACACTGGTAAAGTGTCGCCATTGCAATATCTAAGGAAGCATCAGGATGCATCGACTATGTTTGAATCTACAGAGATGAGAGCCACGCTTCACGTTTAATATAGTATGTAGTGACGGGGGCCAAGTGTCACATGTGACACAATTTAGGGTGACGGGTTGAGCATCACATTTGACGGTCTACTGTGGCGAAGGCTGCTCGACACCCTTATTATTACTCTAGCGACAAAGTTTGTCTTGTCTCCAAAGGACGTACTGTGGCAACAAGACCTTTTGTGCATTGTCAGTTTCAAGACGACACCATCAATGGTGACATTGATCTTAGCATCACCGATTATGTCATCAAAGTTTGGCGACATCACTAACTCGTCTCTATAGTCCCTCTGTCGCGTCACTATAGACAAGGACAAACCCAATATTTGGACTTAGTAGGGTGAGATCTTTGAGAGGGCAAATCTTAAGATAGTTTTTTTTTTCATTAGGTGGACGAATATATGAAATTTCATCAAATTTTAAAGAATTATGTGGAAACCTTCTTGAAGAGTGAAAATTCTAAGGGAGACAACTGCTACCTTCAGTCCCCTTCTATGTCCATCCCTAACCATAGGACCTTTTTGTTGTAGTGACCGCTGTTAGAAAATCTTATGGTGCGTTTGGTTTCAGAGTTAAAGTAACTTTGATTTTGATTGTGGAAAATGACAAAATGTTGTATAGTGTGTTGAGTTAAAGTTAAAGTTAAAATTTTTGACTTGGGAAATGTGTATTTTTGTTGTGTAATGAGTTGAGTTAAAGTTAAAGTTAAAATTTTTGTGATTTTAACCCTGAAAACAAACGGGCCATTACAATCCAGAAATCTTACATGTTGAAATTATCAAATCGATTGAGTAATCGAAAGCATACTTGAACTAATTGTGGAAGCAAGAGAGGAGCAAGAGACGGGTTTATGGTCTTACAAATCAATACGTTGGGATGTTTCCCTATCTGAGTTATAGGGTCTCAGGAAAGCATCTATTTAACGTAAAACTTGCGGACTATCACTACTCAATTGCATCTAGGTGCCTGATGTTATTGTAATTTTTAATTTTAATCCATCATAGAATCAAAAATTACATTTTTGATATATGTACATTAGACCGCATAGTCTACCGAGATGTCATGAAAACCCATTACTTGAAACTTAATCAGATCATTTAATTGGACCAACAACAAAGATAACACGTAATACATAACTAATTAGTATATATGTTGGACAGTTGGACTATATTATTGGATAAAATCCAACAACCGCAAGCTGGGATAAGTCCACTCGAGATGGAATGGTTACAAGAAAAACCATTCATAAACGTAAGTACACGTTTAGCTTTGTTTTCAAGTTCTACAATTTATTTTAAATTCCACGCTGAAAATACATTAGAAAACAAAATGATAAATACAACTTTCCAAACAACATAGCAAAATGTATAGTTGACTCCGAAATCTATTAATCAATTAAGGATTCCATGTTATCCTAGATATTTAATGGTCACATGTGATATGATCTATGCTTCCTTAGCGGGTCGCCCACGTAGATGTGCAATTTATTTTTTAGAATGTGAATCCAAAAGCAAGTCATTACCATAGGACATGTATGCATGTTGGTTTTTTTTTTTTTGTTATTAGAAAGATCCATATGCCTAGTAAAAAAAATGAAAATGGGTAACTAGAAAAAACAAAAACAAAAACAAAAACAAAAGAAACCGGGAACATCTAGTTTTGGAAGTGTGATCGTAACGATTTAGAAAGTAATTGCACCATACAGAATGTATTATTAAATTCTCCAAAATCACTTGTTTTCAGGCGAGGGCGTGTTTACAGACGTACATCCCTTTTCTCACATAAACAGTATATTTGGAGATAGTAACAACGAATTAATTGATCCCCAAAGCTCCTAAGGACAAATAAATCAATTTATATTCCGAGCGGGAAAAGAAATTAACTTTTATCGAGATAGAAAATTTAGTCGCAGCCTACCAATTTTGTTGTCAAACTTATAAATTCTTTCATCTAATAATGTAATGGGTGATGCTATAAAGATTGGTACACAAAAATAACCACCACGATTTTTATTTTTATTTTTTGCCTTCGAATTCTCTGACTTAAGATTATGACCGTACAAGTGTCATATATTTTTTTTATTTTAAAGATTCACTCCTGATATTTTTACTATCTATAACTTTGGCCACATATCTTGTCGTCGACATTCGGTCTCGCCCGTTAACGACCGAATTGCACTAGTTCAACCAAATTAAAGATAATTTAATTGCTTAAAAAAATAAACAATTGAACAAATGGGTGAAAATTGTGACAATTTTTCTGCAGAGTCGAAGGTTGTGCTCCAGTTGACAACGTTTCTGTTGGCTTTGATTATGGTGGTCAATCGGCCGTCTCCCACGTACATGAGGCTGGTCTTCCGAGGGACCTCCACATTCTCGCTGAAAATATTTCCATCCAACCAGACTACTCTGCCACGATATATAGGAAAGAGATCCTTTGCCAAAAAAGAGAAAGAAGGGAACAAGTAAACCATTTCCCCTCATTTGCTGAGCGTCATGTTCGTGGGAGATAGCAGGTTGACCACCATTATCAAAGCCAGCAGAAACGTTGTTGACGGGAGCATGACCTTCGTCTCTGCAGAAACGTTGTCACAATTTTCACCCCTTTGTTCGATTGTTTAATTTTTTAAGTAATTAAATTATTTTTAATTTGGTTAAACCGGTACAATTTGATCAGTTTTATATCAAACCGGATTCGGTAGTTCACTAGTGAAACCGAATGTCAACAACAAGATACATTGCCGAAATTATAGATAGTCAAAATATTAGGGGTGGGTTTTCAAGATAAAAAATACATGACATTTGTACGGTCATGATCTTAAGTCAGGTAATCCGACAACCAAGAATAAAACAACCGTGGTGGTTGTGTTTGGATGGCAACCGCTGTAACATCTCAATAATGTAATCGGTTAAAGGGAGACCTATGAGCCTAATACGATGAAATTTCCGAATTGAATCTTAACAACATAAGAGTAATAGAACTTTCCATTTTCACATTAACATGTATGACTTTATGTATATGTTTTTCAATTACATTGACCATCTGAACAAACTTAGATTTGTTTATTACATTTGAAAAAGGGATTTAACAAATGAAAAACTAGAAAGAGCGAACCCTAATGTACTTAAGAGGATGTGATTTGCCTATCAGGGCTTATGTAGGGCTCTTGCAGCCACATATTTTTGGGCAAACGAATGGAACAGATACAGTGCATTGCTTGCAGTCATGGCCACATTCAAAACCTTCCCTTTGATCGTAGCCTTTACCTTTCCCATCCTATGTCCTGGAAATTCCTCAACGCACATCATGGCATCGGTGATGGTAGTACTGATCCATGTCTCGATGTTGCTCATGTGAAAGTAGAAGTCATTTCCAACGGGCCCATGACCCAGTCGACGTAGCTCGTTAATGGACTGAGTCATCTGGTATATCCCACTACTTAACTGGTTGGTGCAGTCTTGGATGGACTGATAATCACGGCCCTTTGGATTCATGGCCTTCAGCACCTTAGCCACCTTCATCATGTATGCCCTCGTGTACATGGCCTTGTACAAAGCCACGCTCAAGGCTGCCTGGGCCACCTGGTGGGGCGTCTCGATCCTGCCTCTGCTAGCCATGCCCGAGAGGCATTGATAACATAAGGAAGGGTAGCGGGTGCGCTTGCAAGCTGCCATGATGTAGGCCCTCGATCTAGAGCGCGAGCTCCTACTAGTTCTAGCCAAAACGGGCTCGGATAGCAAACCAGAAACACAAATCATGGATAGCAACAATAGTAAGTTGAGCTTTTGTCGCGCCATGAGGTGCTACTATAAGTATTTGTTTGGAAGATCAATGTCAGATTCTGTTATCGGGGTAGTTGATGAGACACTATATTTGATTAGACGCAGTGATATGAGGATTTGTTTGTGGGAATTTTCATGGGGTAGGGAGCTTATATAGAAGGATGGAGTTCTTGTGCATGGTATGCATGCAAATTTTTCTTTTTATTTCTTGGGGGTCTTGCTAGCTTTAACGTGCTGTAGCCTGTACGTGAAGTAGTCCAAAATATTTAATAAATATATATACACATATTCCACCCAAATATATATATATATATATATATATATCTGTGTGTATCTTCCGGGAAGAAATTAAATTAGTCAATTATTTTAGTCAAAGAGGTTAAGACCGTCCCTAGAAAACGCAAGTCTACAGTATCTCATCGTCCCTTCATGTAATAATGCCAGATTTATTCATCTCTTCGTCTTAATAAATATAAATAAATAAATATCACATAATCACAATTTATTGCTAGTGATGGATTTGATCTATCTTGCGAGTAACAACGAGTTGGTGGCATTCTATATATGCGTATATTCAATTATATATGTACATATAATACGCTGGACAACGACTATTTTACCGATATTGAGTTTTATAAATACACAATTTTTTTTTTGTGAAATTTGGTTATGATTGACAAAGGTGGTCAATAGTATCAGAATTTCAAATACATATACCTTGTGGGAGGAACTTATTGCAAGTACAAAAAGTAGTAAGCATGATTAACCCAAATTATATATTTTGTATATATATAGTAAATCTAACATATTAATTTTTTTCTTGTTCTTATAGCTAGTTTTACATGTTATTCCGAACATATTGCCCTCTATTTTGATATTACATTATTCCATACTGATACTGCTTTTTTCTCTCTTTTTTTTTCCGGTTTTCAACAGAGCATTAGCTGGTTTCAAATTTTACTTGTACATACATTTAGTTGTTTGGGATTAATTTTCACCTGGTACGTACGTGTTAATTAATTATGATTTAGGAGGGCCGACTTCCAAGATATATTTAATTTATTTTCTTTTCGAGTATCTTTGGATTATATTATTTGAAATTAAAACAAGCTGTGCTCTAAGAAATTAGTCATTTATTCTAAACAAAACTAATCATAACAGATCAATATGACCTAAAATATTATATGTTTCTTTCGATCCTCGACGGAGCTCGTATAATATTTATTTCGTAGATTCAGAAATACTTAATACCATGCCCAAAAGAAATTTACGAAACTTCCATGCATGCCACACGAACTGCGAAGCTCTTGATGGGATCACCTGCATGCATGATCTAACTCGTGTTCCCCGCACACTCAACCTTTAACGCAGCAATCCTACGACTTACTATTTAATAGACCACGTGGGTATGGCTTAACAAGGATGTTGGTCTACGTCTCAGTTTGTTTTACGCTTCACTAAGCCCTACTCTTCAACTATCTGACCAAGCTACACAATTCTCCCACCGACCCATGTTCCCATTTTATTCGGTAAATCTAATTCCCGCGTAGACGTAGGCTTGATCATTGTCAGAAAGAGCTTCTAGTCTGTTTTAGACCTCTACATTGCTGGCAAAGTCTGCCTATCAAAAACTCAATGGTATATCTTTAGTCATATAATGGTGATTATTTAGCTTGATTTTGAATAAATTAATATATTGATTATACTAGTCAGAGGGGTTTAGAGATCAGATCAAGTGACCAGGTAAGATGTGATTGGATCTTGGACGTTGATCCTGTTGACTTTTCCCTGAGATCCGCAAGTGATCATGCTTCTATTTGCCGTTGGATGATGCGATTTCGGCGGGGAGATGTCTACAGAATATGGTGATGGGATCCGAACTCTTAGCCAACATGTGCCCTCAAATCTCGTTTAAGGGATTCTTTACGGCCTGGAAAAGCCCTAATGGACTGATTTAGCTGGGCACCTCTCATGATTTTATGCTCAAGCTGGAGTTAAGTTGCAGCAAATTATATAGATGAGCAACTGGCCTGTTCACAATGAATAGCGATCGCGATACGCATGCGTTTAGTTTACATGTACTCTAAAAGAATATAGTAATTATTTTTACCTTCGTATTTATGTTTTTTCTTTTTCTTTTTTCTGGTAAGTAGTACCTTTATGTTTAAGTTATGGGGGCTTCTACGATACCCAAAATCAAATTTGGGTTACCCAAATGACCGGAGCTGAGCATGGCTGGCCCATACTTTCAAGAAAGCCAGCCCAGTTTTTACTCTTATTTTCAAAATGACCCTAAAAGACTTCAAACTATAAGCAAGGGGAAGTGGGGCAATGCGGGCCTCTTGGCTAGTCAAAATCGCACCCACATCAGGGTCGCCGGCTACCTTAAAGGTCCCCCGACAACCTCGATGGGGCCAATAGTCGCTGGTGGAGACACCCACTGCATGCGAAAATTAAGACCCAAATGGAGTCTGATTTGGGTTCAGGAATATTATGAGGTGCCGAAGACCTCATCCTAAGGGGTGGCATCCGCTGATGATCTCAAACTTCTGAGATTGAGCTCGACATGGAGGGGAGAGAGAGATATGCAGAAGAGAGAGAAAGAGAGGTGGGAAAGGGTAATGGGGTCGGCATTTGGTCATTTGGCCAGGTGAGATAACTAGGTTGTTATCCATATGGCACTGATAAGGTCTCACGTTTCCTCCGCGTGTATGCCACGTCGTCAAACCCATTAGTTTTTTTTTTATGGAAAATTCAAGGCGTGCCATGTTTGATGCTAAAATGAAATATTATATTATATAATGTAATTTTTAAAGGTCGTGTCAAATTAGACAAAAACAAAAGGCTAGAGTTGTGCCGCCTCAAATACTTTTTCTAATGAATAATAATTAGTGAATTTAAATTAAAAAATTGGTGCTAAATTTTTTTTAAAAAAGGAAAAGGTTCATAATTATTTGGGTCATTTAAAGTTTTTTCAATTTTAAGTAGTTTTTCGTGATATAACTCTGCTATGTGAGTCATCATTTTGCCACTTGGCATCCATTAACTACCAGGCATGAAAATTTGCCGAAAATATTAATAGATGCTTAGATATGGTAAAAATAATAATTAATGAATTTATCTGGCAAGACGAGTTCAATTATAATTTAAATTTCAATTTTAATGTATTAACTAAATGCGAGAAACATAATATATGATTAGTGGACACTTATATGATAAGTGGGTCAAACGTGACGCATAGATATTGTTCACATGGTATATTCACTATTGTCAATAAACATTATCTAGACTATACTGTTGTATGTAGTCCTTAGAGCTAAAATGGCACGATTGCCTCATATATAGGTTTTAGGATTTGTTGCTGCTTATAGACTTATGCATAGCCACATGAATTTAAGTGAAGGTAGGACCCATCGGGCTAGCGATCACATTTGATTAGGCAGTCGCTAGCCTTTGATCTCGCCAGCAGCATTGCTCTAGGCGCACTTTTCGATCCTAGTCAAATGATGACGAATAGCAGAGCATCTCCTCAAGCGCTCAGGACTCAGCTGGGACTGCTTAGGCTTGATCCCCATGTTGAGCTCGACCCCTCAAGCCTTATGACCGCTCGGATGCTTGTCTTTGGTAACAGCTACGAGACTGGCCGCCACCCCTCGAGTGTTCTTAATGCTCGGTTGCTTCACCTTGGTTGAGGCTATAGCATGCCACCCCCCGAGCGTTCTTGACACTCGACTGCTTGTATTTGGTAAAGGCCAGTGGGTTGGCCTCTACCTCCGGAGCATTATGGACGCTCGGCTGAAAGCATTTTGTGGTCGTGTTAGAGCTCTCAACTGCACTCGTGAAATGGGAATGCCTTCGCTAGGAGTTAGCAATCTGTGCAACTAAAGCGCTTTCAGCTTGTCTACTCCACGACGCTTTTAAGTCCACGTTAATGGCCTATAGTTCCTTGGATGGGTGACTTTCCGCCATTCGTACTTCAAAGTTGAGGCTGGAAGCTTAACTTGCTTTCGCCTCAAGTGAGCTCTCTCGGCTTCTAGTCTAGCCGAGCTAGTAAGTTTAGTGACTACACCGGTGAAAGTGTTAGCCAGTCCAACTAAGCTATTGTCTTGTAGCTGAGTTGGATTGATCAAATTAGTGGCCAACTTTCTAATGGTCGTGCTTACAGAATTTGTGGCCCTTGATTTGGCCATAAACGTTTCAAGTAAGACAAGCAAACTTTACACTCATCTTTCAAGTTACGAAGAAACTCATCGAATCCCTTCGTCGACTCGTTGTGCACGTAATCCTAAGCCTTCTCCTTAACCTTAAAATTTGATGGAGCTAAGGAGGTTGAAGATGCATCTTTCTTCATGGGCTTCTTCTCTTCGTTCCAATTTAGCTACAATGATGTAGTACATGCTAGAGATTATCAAGCAACAGTTTCAGTCAAGATCGGCATATGTGGAATCCTCGAACTTCTTGGATTTTGGGAGTTGAGAACGCAGCAATGCATCTTCCACTTGTGATTGAGGATGTGGAGCTACTGGTTTTGGTTGAGGCGGCGGAGTAGCCGGCCTCATATGCTCTTCAACTGCTAAATCTACAGGTTGCACAGTACATTCCTCTTGGGCAGTGAATTGGGCAGCCGATGTCTTGGCCACACAGATAGCTTAGGTGGCCGAAGGTTTGGGGACTTTTACGCTAGTAAAGGTTTTACGCGATTTACTAGTCGACCTAACTTTCTCCTTCACGGTTGAATCGAGAACCCTCACGCTTCCCCCTCGTGTGGTGATGGAAGTGGTTGCACTTGCTTGCAAAGACGAAAGCGGCTGCTCAACCTGGTCCTCGCAAATGATGATGATTGAGCCCGCTCTGGTGTAAGCACGAGTGATCGCAAGAACACTGACCTGCTTGCATTTGCTCGAAGATATATTGTTCTTCCTCAAATTTAGTTGAACGAGTCGGCAATGATGAGGAATGACTTGATGACGTCGATGATTACCCCTTTGACATTGCTAGAGAACTCGATGAAGGTGGCCGATAGGAATCGACCAGCCTTTATATCTCTTGCTGTGTTGTTGATGATTGCCAATGATTGATCAATTGTAGTAAAGAGTAACTCACTGATGGTATGAAATAACTCACTGGTGGTTTTGAGTATCCAGCCGACGCTTGTTGCGAGTCATTCTTCGGAGTTGTCAAGCAACCAGCCAACTACGGATGTGAATATCTAGTTGGTCGTGTCGAATAACTAGCCGGCCATGTCGAATGAACAATTGGCTATGCTGAATTACTAGCCGACTGCGACTGTGATGGCTAGTAATATGTTGGTGATGTCAAATGATTCATCGAAACGACGATTAACTAGATAGCAGAGAGTTGTCGGTCGATTGAATCAACGGAGAATTGCCGGTTGATGAATAATAATTAAAAAAAAATGACGGCGTTGAAACGCCAGTCGATAGCGACAATAAATAACCGTAGTTGTTGAGGTCGATGTCAGCACTACCTTGGTGGGGTCCTACCAGGCATGCCAAAAGTTGTTTCGCGTAGAATCACGTAATCTCACTTTTAGCGGCAGCTAGGTGAATCTCTTACGAGATTAAGGTTGTCAGGCGTGCTATAGAGCAGTCCTAAGGATTGGTAGCAAAACCACCAACAGGCCTCACCGAAATTGAGCATGGTGTAGCGATTCTCGCAGTAGCGGCAAGTGAAATGTGAGTAGCCCATAGCCCCAGAGGTCCATAAGTCTAGTCGACAGCTGGGTTTAGGGGAAATGTTATTGGAATGGTTGTCAATGATGGTTAGACGATCACGTAGCCCGAGGATTTGGCTGCAAGAATTCTCCCCAAATATGAGCGCTAACAATCGGATGACATCAAGAGACAGCTAGAAGCCAGTCTTGGATGTGCGAGCTCACGACTTTAGTAGGCTCGCGAGAGAGTGGTATGACTTCGTGGCTTAGTTAGCCGGAAGTGGCGTGAAGGGGTCTCAGCTATTAGAAGCCGAAAAGGGTGAGCTTTGTCTGGAGCCATAGCTCATGGAAATCTCCTTGATCGAGGAACCAAGACAAGTATAAGGATATGCCGACGAATCGATAGGATTGCCTCGGAAGGGTATTGCATGATAAGTAAAGGGTGCAAAAAAGTAGATATTGAAGGTGCAAATGCAAGGAATGTAAAGATAGAAAGATAAATGTGTGTTTGATTGATATGCCGAGAGAGGAATAACAATAGACGGATTTGACTTAAATAGGCTAGACACTAGCGTGCCGCCTAAGACTAGGAAATCGAGAAATAATCTAGAAAAACAAGCGACTAACAAACCCTAGGACTAAGTGGAAAATATCTTCCACTTATTTGTAGTTAAGCAAAGCAAATGCAAGGAAAGAGAATAAAAAATAAAAGGGAAATCCAAGTGCATGTTCATTTTCATTTCCATGTCCAGGAAATATTCATTCCCATCTTGGAGTCTTTTGCCTTGAGAAATGGAGGAGGTGAGTAAGATATTTTCCATGTATTATATCATGTAGCACGTTCACATCCATTTGGCAATGTATGGATATTCTTTGTTAAATTTCCTTCCATGTATCTTCCTTATTTGGTCATGAGGATATCCCTGCGTGTGGAAAACAAATCAACATGATGCTGATATCTACAGAATGACTGATATGAGGGTAAACAAGGATTGGTAGATACTTTTGTTGGGAGTGAGGTTGTGGGTGATAGTATGCTTGACAATGCCATTGATGGTAGGATGGTGACGATCAATATTTGGTTGATCCTAAGGAGGTGTTGAACAATGAAGAAGACTTAATGAGTGAGGATGCCAATGATTAGTTTGTGGAGACCAACCAGAATAGAAGGAACACAGAATCTGTGGAAGCCACAGATCTGCCAACTCAAAGTGAAGAACATGCTGAGGTAGCTGCAGCTGAAGCCCAAAGCATTACGGGGAATCTAGTGATGAAGTGCTTGTCGGAGGTGAAACCCGAATAGATATATAAGGGCACATTTGAAATCGGATTTGGAAATCATGGATTCGTCACTAGTTAATTGAGGCTAACTAGAAACCTATATCACCTACGTGGAACGTGATACTATCCACCTAGAGTTTTACCGTTACGGTCCAAAGAGCTCGATTTGGGGGTTTTATTATGAGATTGGAGGCTTACAAGTCAATAACCTGTCATTTTGGTATTTACTGTACTTGCCAATTTTATTGATTTTCCCAAGTTAATTACCAATCAACCATACGCATCCACTTCTCTTGAAGGCCTACTAACCTCTGATAGCATTCAAATATCATCCCAATTTATTGTTGTTACAACTAAAATCAAGTATGCTCCACATAGGGGTATTATTATTTTCCCACCTATGATTAGCGAAGTCAAATTATATAGGCCAGAGGAGTGTCATATAGCTTCACCGTACATTCTGCATATGCATTCATCCATCACCATTTTCCCATTAGCGTGGCCAGGGCTACGGTCACAAACAAAAACCATGGTCATGCATATGATACAAAACGGGCAAAACACAAACCATGTTCATGCACAAGACGGGCACGGCACATGAAGCATAAACCTTAAAATCCCTACCTCAGGCACGGGAAAATCGGAATTTAGAAAAATAAGGAGAGCCTACAGACCTAACAGGATACATAGAGAGTAGAAACAGTGAGACGTGAAATATCCCACCGGTGAGAATCGAACTAGCACCCACTGCTTATATGATTTAAAAATCATGTGCTTGTAATGTAAAAACAAATTCATCCAGCGACAAAATAAGTATCCTCTCTTCTCCCGTCTTCTCTCCCGAACTAGTCTTGCCTCGACCTAATAACTTCTCTTCATCTTAATGATTCGCTTGGGGGCAGCATCATCCTGCACTGGGTCGAACCATTCCTAAATCATCCCAACTGAAAACTGAAACCCCAGATAACGGTTCCTTTCATGAGTACAACTCCAAGCTCTAGATGAGTTCCTTGACCGCTGCTATGACTGCCTCAGCAGTGATCCCGAACTCCTTGTATATCTTCCCAGCTGGAGCGCTTGCCCCGAACCGGTCAATACCGATAGCCTTCCCTTGGCTCCCGACAATCTTCTGCCACCCAAAAGTGGAACCTGCCTCAATGCTAACCCTAGCAGTCACTGCTTTGGGAAGGACGCTCTCCTTGTACTCTTCCGTCTGCTCATCAAAGAGCTCCCAGGACACGAATGACACCACCCTCACAGCCTTCCCTTCCTTCCTCAGCTCGTCCCCAGCTTTTGCAGCGATCTCGAGCTCAGAACCCGTCCCAATCAGGATCACGTCAGGCTTGTTACCGGAGGAGTTGTCGGAGATTATGTAACCGCCCTTCTCAACCCCCTCAATTGATGTTCCAGGGAGCTGGGGTAGCTTCTGCCTTGAGAGGGCAAGCACGGAGGGCCTCTTCCTGTCGACGACTGCAACTTTATAAGCCCCAGCAGTCTCATTGCCATCAGCCGGACGAAGCATCAGGATGTTGGGCATGGCTCGGAAGCTTGCAAGGTGCTCAATGGGCTGGTGGGTGGGCCCATCTTCACCGAGCCCAATTGAGTCGTGTGTCATAACATAGATGACTCCCGCTTCGCACAGGGCTGAAATACGCATCGCAGCTCTCATGTAATCAGTGAAGACAAAGAAAGTTGCACAGTAGGGGATGAGGCCTGGACTGTGGAGGGCGATACCGTTGCAAATTGCTCCCATACCATGCTCACGAACACCAAACCTATGAAATTTCATAAGCCAATCAGAATCAATCATAATTCCCTTTTTTTTTTCTATTAGAGATTTTTTTTTTGGATAAATCTATTAGAGATTTTTAATAAGAGAGCCACCTCAAAGCCCATAACAATCCTACAAGCCTATATATTCAAGTATAACTCTGTATGCCACATACACCCACAGTTATCAAATTAGGACCACATCAGCAAGTTCAAGCAGAACTGGCCTTCCGTACACTCTAAGTATCATAATGGATTGACCCAGTGTTATCAGAACCGGACCGGATGATGAAATGGAAAGGGTACGGGTTCATGGGTTTATGGGATCCAACCGGGAATTCGATGGGTCAGACCGCACGTTTAATTATAATAAAATAAATATTCATATTATTAAAAAAATTATGATAATTAAGATAAAAGTATGATGATTTTAAAGAAATATAACAATAGTATAAGAAAGTATCTATATTTAATATTTCTTACTTCAAAATAAATATTTGATTTTAATAAGTAATTAAAAGTAGAATTAAAAGAACAAAAAAGTGATGGTGGCTTGATTGGTAGTATGCTAGTGTGAGAAGCAAGAGGTCATAAGTTCAAATCCCTACACAACCAAGTAATTTTTACATTAAACAGAAAACCCATAGAATCGACCGGTTTAATAAAATTTTGCTTAAATCTGGCTGGTTCAATGGACCCGACAATTCAAAGCTGCAATTTCGGTTTTCAGGCGATCGGACCGGACATGGTGCCGGTTCCCGGTCCGGTCCGGTTCTGACAACAATGGATTGACCCAACATGTCAAATGGTGAAAACTATAAAGAAGTGGCAGGTCCAGCCAGAAGCACGAATGAACTGCCCGGTTTTTGCATGGCCGAAATGATCATCAAAATATTCAATGTTCAATATACTTTTGCCTTTAGATACTCATTTTGTGAGATTTCCCCTACATGTAATTTAAAATAAATGGTTGGACTGATCAAACTCCAGTTCGACCTGTCAAACTTTCAGTTGGACCTATAATTCCATGGACTTATGACAAGCCAATTTGAGATTAGGTGCAATCTTGTAGTGATAGCCATGCCGCTCTAAAGAGGTTTTTAGGAGTCGAACCCAATATGTGTCACTTTACCCCAGTTGTCCTTCAATGATCAAAATTTTAGGCAGACATGAATTTGTTGATAGAGGTACCTAACATTTCGCTCCTCAGGGGTGTCCTTCTGGAAGTCACCAAACATCTTGAGGAGGGTCATGTTGGAGGATGCAAGATCTGCACTACCACCAAGGAGGCCAGGAATAACCTTTGCAAGTGCATTAAGGTTTTGCTGGGAAAGATTCCTCGTAGCATCAGCAGGGCTCTCTGGAGTGTACGTCTGCAGGGAAACGTAAACAAAGGTAAGCAAGCAATTTCCAATAAGTGGAATAACAACAATGATTTGCAGTCGGAATAATCCAACTTAAAGCTAATCAAGGGAAAAATAAAGGAAGAGGAATTTTAATATAACTGAGGAAAAGAAGAAATATGGATTTGCTCAACAAACTCTTCACTTAATATATCCTTCAAACGCTTATGTAAGAATTAAGCAGCCCTTAGGAGATTAATATAATAAATGGCAGAAAACCCACTGGAAGTGCTTTCTCCCAACCAGCAGGCAGTTCACCATTAATAATCGATTTAAGTTCACCAGCTTCCTCCTTGTATTTCTTCTCGTATTCAGCAAACTTCGCATTCCATTCAGCTTCGTAAGCCGCACCATCAGGAATGTGGCGACTCCAGTGTCTATTGAGGACAATACAGATGTATCAGGATCGTATTAATTCACATAACCTAGAAGAGAGAGTAAAGTTATTCTGAAATGAGCCCACTTCTTAACATCCTCGGGTACATGGAAGGGCTCATAGGGCCATCCGAGGTTCTTCCTGGTAGCATCAACTTCTTTGGCACCAAGTGCACTACCATGTACACTATAGCTGTTAGCCTTGTTTGGTGAACCAAAACCAATGGTTGTAGTTATCTGCAGTGAGCGCACATTCATTAGAAGTTCTTTCAATTCAAAATAACCAATAATGCGACTTTTAAGAGAATACTCTTCTTTTCACTTTCAATGATACAAAAATAGTCCATTGTAACTTTTCCCAGAGGATTAGCTCCAGTGATAGTCTAAGACAAATTTAAGATTGAAGCAGTAGATTCACGGTTTTACAGCAGTAGGACGAATTTTTTGCATAGAAACTGCTTCTAGCTTCTCCAAAAATGAGTTTCCCTTTTGCTTCTCTCTTTTTTTTGCCTTTTCTCAAGTACCAAAAATGATCAGGGTAAGCATGAGAAAAATTATCGATTCTAAGCTTAATAATTTACTTCACGATATATGACAAAACACTTCCCTTGTTACTCTTCTTATTGTAATAGTACAAAAGGATGTATTAGATTACACTAGCAATTTCAAGTATTAAAAACTCAATTATGTAATCTGGGAAGAACAAGACTGGAGAGTAGGAAATAATCATCCTCTCACATATGGAAATACGAAATATATATTTACCGAATAAATTACAAAGAGAAACTATTTTCCATGAGCGCACACACCAAACGGGGTTTTCAAATACGTAGCGTGGACATAATCAGTGGAAGGGATATCTAACCTTAATAAGAGTGGGTTTATCCTTGACTGCCTTTGCTTCCTTGATGGCAGCACGAATATCATCATAGCCCGTATTCCCATTTTTCACCCAGATAACATGCCACCCGAGCCCTTCGAAACGTGTATCCACACTCTCGGTAAATGCAATTTCTGTGTCACCATCGATTGAGATGTGATTGTCATCATAGAAAGCAATAAGCTTCCCAAGCCCCCAGTGCCCAGCAAGTGAACAAGCCTCATTGGCAATGCCCTCCATTTGACAACCATCTCCGAGGACCACATAGCTGTAATATTGACGAAAACAAGCATACTATATAAAAACAGATAAGGAGCAGTAGCCAAGATCTGTTCTCGGTTCTCCAGATTTTATTTTTCCTCATCTAGAAAATGAGGAATAAATAGATCAGAAGGAATCAAATTGCACTTCTCGATAGGTTCTACACCTTACAAACAAAATCCAAATGCAAGTTGACACACCTTTCATTCATCTAATTTTAAGTTACAAAAAGCAACATAAAATTTCGCCCCAACTTCTCAGAACAAAATAAACCCGAATTCAAGGTCAAAATTAAGAAGATGAAAGGAGAAAGAGTAGCATTACGTGTAGTGATCAACAATTTCGTTGTCAGGTTTGTTGAAGCGAGCAGCCAAGTGCTTCTCAGCAAGGGCCAAACCAACGGCATTGGCAACTCCCTGGCCCAGAGGACCTACAAGACAGAAGAGGAAATCCAATAGCTTAAGCATATAAATGAACATCGGGAAGCAGAAAGCAGTTCAAGGGCAATGGGTCTAACTAACCCGTGGTAACTTCAACTCCAGGGGTCTCGAAGTTCTCGGGGTGTCCTGGAGTTTTGCTCCCCCACTGGCGGAATTGCTTCAAGTCTTCTTCCTAGTAAGCAACCGTGCCATGAACAACAACATCCACTTCTCAGCTAAAGGTCAAACTAGAACCATTTCTCATGAAGGATCACGGGCCATGTAACAATTCCCATTCATAATCAACAGATAAATCATATAGGCTTATCCAACATTCTTTTCCGAACTAACAAGATACCCTGCATTCCGAAAGTCCACAATGCCGGAAGGCGAAATTGTCTCTTGCGATAACTAATGCCCGAAAATTCAATTCGAACATCGATCTCATGCAGAGACATGAAACGGGAAATGGGCATCGATGATATGGGAAATGAGATACCTTGACGCTGTCGTACCCGGCGAGATGCGACAGAGCATACTGGAGCATGCAGCCATGACCGGCGGACAAGACGAAGCGATCCCGGTTGAACCAGTAAGGGTTCTTGGGGTTGTACCTCATCACCTCATCGTACAGTATGTGGCCCATCGGGGCGCACCCCATGGGCAGCCCTGGGTGGCCGGAGTTGGCCTTCTCCACCGCGTCTATGGCAAGGAACCTGATCGTGTTGATCGACTTCTCCACCAGGGCGGTGTCAGCGACGGCTGCCCCGAGTGTCTCTACGGCTGCAGCCCGAATAGCAGAGGAGGGGCGGGGCCGGCGGCAGGGGAGGGCAGCCCGGAGGCGGGAGGCGGAGAGGAGTGGGGAGAGTTTTAAGCCGTTGAAGGACGCGGGAAGGGAGAAGGCAGAGGGGGAAGAGTTGGGGGTGGGACTACGGGCGCCGGAGCTGGCGATGAGGGACCGTGAGATGGGGAGGGAGGTGGAGGAAGCCATTGGAAGAGAGGGCGGGGGCGATAGAGAGGGAGATGCTGTGGATTGATTGATTGATTCTCCCTCTCTTCCTCCTCTCTCTCTCTCTCTCTCTGCCCCCTGAGAAGTGAGGTTTGGTGAGAGTAGAGGTTTGGTGGGAGAAATGAAAAATATTATATTACATGGATAAATAAAAAATCTAAAATAAATGAGCATAAAATAGTCTTGACTTTTACAGGCGAACGACAAACTTTCTTTATTTTTTTTAGTTAATTTTTAAAATGACGTGTTTTATTACATTACGTATCTTTTTTTTTTGAATAAATTGCGCTTTTATGAGGTGAAATTACCACTTACTTTGTACTATCGAGATTCAAAATTCACTGAAAACGCCTCTATTCAGGCGAGAGAGTCTATACTGCATCAAACATCGTCTCGACTGATAGAGGAAGAATGTCATGGTGTCACAAGAAAAATATATTGATTAATATCATAAATATTAGGTGAGGACTTGGGGCTAGAGAGAGAGAGAGAGAGAGCACACCAAATTCTTGAACTTCTCGTCTTGGTGGGGGAAGGGCTTGAGGGTGAGAAAATGATAAATATTGTATAGTGTTGTTGAGTTAAAATTAAAGTTAAAATTTTTTAGTTGAAAAATGTATATTTTTATTGTATAGTGTGTTGAGTTAAAATTAAATTAAAAATTTTATAATTTAAACCGGCCATAAGATATTAGGAGGATAAGTGTTGTATCAATCTCTTTTTCACTGTATTCCCGATCCATTCACCGATACTCGTTCGAGGCTTGGATTGGACGTTTTTCATGAGTTTTGAACATATATGCAAGTTTCGTGCATGTATTGGTAGCGTACTCTTGTTTTTTTTTTTTATGACACAGGACGAGTATCTAGACTTCGTCCTACTAAACTTTATGGACCTGTACCCGCCCTTTACACGTAGAAAGAACAGGATAAACTGACCGAGCCAAGGGGTTTGCACTATCTTCTTGCTCAGAGAGGTGTTGCTGATTAGTGATTTGCTGAAATCCTTTTCCTTATTTTCTTTTCAAATGAATCAAAATCATTGGCAAATCCAATGGATTTAGTCTAATAGTTAAATATGAGCTCATATATTCATTCAATTTTGGATTCAAAATCTCTTGGAGTCACCGAAGCGCATTTCACGTGATTATCCATTCCGTGCGCCTTTAGGAGTTTACGGAACTTTGGAAATTAGTCGGATAAAACTCGGATATCCAGATTAAAAAAAAATCAAAATCATCGGTTACTCCTTCAGGAACCGAAAAAAATATTTAATTCATTGTGTTTGATGCAAAATATATATATATATATATATGTATGTATATATATATATATATTTCGATGCATAATAAATATATAGAAAATGCGCCAAGATAATTGACATCGAGCAAATCCTCCACCGAATATATCGAGTAGTTTATTATTTTAAGGTTCGAGCCCCACCATTTTATCCTTCGATTAAAAGGAAACATGACGAATATTGAAAAAAAAAAGATATGCATGCTCGGAATTTCCTTGAAGATTCTTTTTTTTTTTTTGGAGAATGGAATACAAATAAAATTCATGAAGGAAAAAAATAAACATGAGATAGATATATGTAAAGCAAATGAGAAATGAAGAAGATAGAATGATAAATCCCTGGTGGCCCTTCTTTTGCTGCACTCGAGTATTTCTCCTTGTAGCAAGGTTGTCAACTGGGGATCATTTCTCCGATAGATGTCATGCAACTTACACCACCTCCTGCTTGTGTATATATACATATACACTTTGCAATAAAACCTTTCATCTCAATTGTGGTAGACAAGTTCGTAAACTCCATCCTTTACTTTGTTTGATTTCATTCAGTGCCAAGGAGTTTGCACTATCTTCTTGCTCAGTGAGATGCTGTAATGCGCTGATTAGTGATTTGCTGACATCTTTGTCCTTATTTTCATTTCAAATTAATCAAAACCATCCATAACTTCGAGGGGTTTGGTTTAATGATTAAAAAGGAATTTATATATCAATTTGATCCTGGATTTAAAACTCCTTAGAACTATCGAAGTGTTTTTTGTGTGATTAACAGCTCCGTGCGTTGCCCGAAATTCACGGAGCCCGGGAATCATTATGCAAAACTCGGATACCCGGATTAAAAAAAAAATCAAGATCATCGGTCCCTCCGCCGGTTCCACTGATTTGGTGAAAAGATCCGCTCTGACTCTCTCAACTTACCTACAACAACTAATCTTTCCCACCAAATGTTAAATAAAGAAAATAAATATAATGATACCAATAAATTTAATATTTTCGTTGCCAAGCCAAGAGAGATTCGACTTTATCGATTAATTACTCAGTTTCCCAAGTGTCTCAAAGGGCCTTATCATTTGAAAGTTACGTATTCAATGAGGCATGATCAGGCCCTTGCCGTAAGCGATTGTGCGTGGATCTCTTTTTTTTTTTCTTTTTTTTTAAGGCGAGTTAGGGGTCGAAGTCCAAGATTGTATTTAGATCTTCAATATGTACTTGCTACTTGCTAGAATTCAAAATCTGTGATAAATGTTTCTTTCCATATATAATAGGCTAGATATTGAAAATGTTTAATTCATTGGCGCACGTTCTCATCTGATGACCAAAAAGTTCCACATTCAATACTCAAGTGAAACTGCACGTGCCCTTTATTAGATATTTATAATTTTTACTTCTTGTATAAGGTTCATGACCTCCTTATAACCGAAAAAATGTTTAATTCATTACCTTAAAAGAATCACAAATTTCGATTATATTGGTTCGTGTTTGGTACGAACTAATCTATCTATATTGCTACTAACATTGCATTTTTAATATACCTTCTATTACTTATTTCATGTGGCATTTATCTAGATGGCCACCAAAGTGACAATCTAGTTTATCAAGAGAGAGATTCTTATGGGGTGACTAGTTGCCCCCAAAATTTTTTACTTTTTTTTATAAGTATTTAAAATTTGATTCTTGCATTTCAAAGAATTTCCATGATACACCAGAACAATCATTTAGAGGATTTAATAATTCCTAAAGGTGGATTAATACTTTTTTAATAAAAAAAAAACTCTCTGGGTCATTTGATGTTGTCCGTCCTATGTGTGCTACCAAATGTTAAACGTAAACAAGTAAATGCCCTCATCAATTTCTTCTTCTTCTCTGCTTTAAACTCGTAGCAACTCCCCCGGCCTCTTTCAAATCACCAAGAGCATTGCTCCTAGCTGTGGCCAAATCATGCACTGGCAACCGTGCTTCACTTCGAAAAACAAAGTCCAGGTAACTTCGATTTTAGGGAATTATTTTTACCTCAATTGACATTTCTTTATTTGGAGAACAGCTAGCCCTATACTTTGTTGGAGCTCTAATTTAGGTTTGAGATCTCTGATCATTGATAGTCTTCAGACCTCAGTTTGACCAAATATGTCCATACAGGAGAACTGTGACATTGATTTATATAGTTGAAAATCCCTTCACCGAGGATCAGCTTGTGGTGGGGTTGGGTTAAATGAAGAAGGCAATTTTGCTGGTGTTTGGGCTCCATATGAGACTAGATAGATGAATGCGCCCGCCCTACATGGAAACGATAGTAGAAGAAAAGATGATTTACAATTGAAAAATATCGCTAATGACCTGTGACACACACGTAAAATATTGATCAATTTATACGTTTGATGTACAAATGTCTGTAATAATATATATCTATATGTAATGTATATAATTCTCCGTTCAGCCGAATTTGAGTTAGGGATAATTTAGGAAGGAAAAAATAAGACAAAAACCAAATCTTTAGCTTTATCTGATAGCATACGCATTACATGCAATTTGAGATTTCCTATTTATCTGGACATGGAAAAGCTACGTACCCTTCCTAAATCTATGAGTTGTTTTGACTGGACAACGTCCAAGAGAAAGATACCAAATAAGTGACAAGGGCACTTGCAATATTATGATGGAGGATCTACCTCTTATAAGCAAATGTAGAGTTCTAAGGAACCCCACAATCGTCCACGTTAGTTCAAGTGAATAGCAGTGAGAGTTTTATTTTTTATTATAAATAAATAATAAGAAACAGAAAATCTCCTTCTTTATGCTAAAGGAGAGTGTCAACCAGCCATTTAAAGAAACTCCAATTTTTCGGAGTCTAATTTGGTAAAAAAAAAACTCCAGTTTTTCGGAGTCCGGCACTCACCAATATTAATGTAGAAAGTTCGTAACGATATTGAAACCACAAATATTTGAAGAAGTACTTTTCTCAAGATTGTCTACCAAACGCTACCGCTGTCAAAATTGTGGGTGGAAAAGCAATCTTTTCACCTCAAAGGCATCCCCAAGCTCACTCTTATTTAGGCCTGGTTTGGGAGTATTTAGGCTTGGTTTAGGAGTGTTGTTGCTAATGGAGAAGTACTGAAATAAAATTACCAAAAATAAGTTTTGATTTCAGATTAAGTTAAAGTGTTTTGAAAAAATTAATTTAAAATTGCTGAAAGTAAGAAATGTAATTATTAATAATTAAAACAGAATAAGTGAAAGCAAATTTCATAAGTATTTATTAACCTGCTTGAGAAAATCACGTCTGTAACCGCAATTTTTGCCCAAATCATAATTTCAAAAACTATCGGTAAATACCAAATTTGCTTAAAATTAAATGAAAAAGTGATTATGGAACCTCCCTCCGCACTCCCAAACAAACTCTAATAAGTAATCGGCTTCCACAACCAAAGCATTATTTTACGTTAAGAAAGTCTCTCAACATTATATTCACTCATAAATATTACGGACTTGGAATTTATCATAAAATTTGAATATACATAATTAATTATTTTAATTTTATTATCAAAGATATTTATTGAAATTAAATACGGAACTCTAACCATTTTCATTGTGGGTTTTCTTTTTCTTTGTCTAATAGCGCTGTCAATTTTTAATCTAGCGCAATTTTATCTAATTTCAATTATGATTTGATGATGATCAATGATGATGATGAGGATGATGATATTATTATTATTATTGAAATACTTCCTAGTTTATTGCATCTAGAATCTTTATTGAATAACAAATCAATTATAATAGTTAAACTAATAACAACATCTAAATTTCTTTTTTATTATTTTTTGAAATAATAACATAAGAAAGTTTTAGAAAGAATTAACTTATATTTGAAGTAAATTGACGATCATAACCTTATCAATTATGACCCTATCAAACTTTTAGTATACAATTTTACTATATAGTTGGTGACAATTCGTGCATTGCATGGAAGATTTGGTGCAAGTATAAAGTAGAATTGTATTTTTAAAATTATAAGAATACTAATAAAATTAATAATGCAAAGCTAGTATATTATTTCACCTTGCAACTAGAAATAATAGATTTATTAACTTTAAAAGGAATACCAATCAATCATCAACTATAATATATAAAAGTCAAGGCGTGAGATATAGTTTCGCCACCTTAGCCAAATTTCATGATCCTCAATTTACGGTCGATTGTTTTGCTCAATTGCTTGACTGGTTAATATCATCAACAAATTTATGGTTACATTTAATTATTAAATAGGAAAATGAAAAAGACTTCTCAATTCACAAATAAATATTAAATATTTTCTTAAAATGGAAATTTTTCTCGATTAATAAATTAATATTAACAATAATCTTAAATAGAATTGTCTCGATAAATGAAAGAAATTCATCAAACAAATATCAAGTCAAAAAAAATTTTATTAACTTTTCACAAATGTGCGGGCCTGCACCCAGTATACTTAATGATCGGGGATATGATATGCTTTTTTTTTTTCCTTGTCAAAAAACTATTGTGGAAAATGTAACTTTTCATTCTCAATCTCAAGCGTCTTTTTGAAGTTTCATCTTAAGTCCTATTTTGCGCTGAAACTTATGTTTAACATTCTGGGAAGGTGAGATTTTAATCCCATCATTAATTTTCACTTAAAACCATTAACATGTACCAATATAAAAGGAAAATTCATTTTTAGTGTAATTTTGAGTTTTTCAAAAATTATGAGTAAAATACTTATTAGTAGCAACCATCAATCAATCAATTATAATGTATAAAAGCTGAGGCGTGAGTTGTGTTTGCGCCATGCAAGCCAAATTACAAGATCCTCTGCTCCACATCTATTGATTAATTTCAATTCAATGAACTTTCCTGCATTTCATTTGTTTTATGTTAAACATATTTCGAATATTTGTTTGTGTTCTTTGTGTAATAATGTATATTTATGGAAATTTTTGAAAAATTAAAAGTTTTCTCGATAATTGAAAAGACTCCTTATGATATGTGATATGTTTTCAAGTTTAATGCACTAAATATCTTATAAATGAAAGACATGAAACATCGTTTTTTATACATCATCTTTCTGTTCCCCTTTCCGATAGTCTTTCGCTATATCCTAAGAGGTTAGAGCCTGCTCTTCGTATGTACTTATATATTGCAATGTTTATTATCCTTTACTATATATGTTATTTCATTTCCATAAGGCTTATTACGCGTCCTTATTTGTCATCAATCAAGATATCTAATTCCTTGATTCTCATTCACAATTTGTAATATTTATTATGTACGTACTTGGTAGAAAATATTGTATGTACGTCATTGTTTCTATCTATTTTCAATATAATATGACAATTGACAAAGAGTTACCGCTCCTTATGATATGTGATATGTTTCAAGTTTAATGCACTAAATATCTTATAAATGAAAGACATGAAACATCGTTTTATACATCATCTTTCTGTTCCCGATAGTCTTTCGCTATATCCTAGAGAGGTTAGCCTGCTCTTCGTATGTACTTATATATTGCATGTTTATTATCCTTTACTATATATGTTATTTCATTTCCATAAGGCTTATTACGCGTCCTTATTTGTCATCAATCAAGATATCTAATTCCTTGATTCTCATTCACAATTTGTAATATTTATTATGTACGTACTTGGTAGAAAATATTGTATGTACGTCATTGTTTCTATCTATTTTCAATATAATATGACAATTGACAAAGAGTTACCGCATGATGCACTGATATCAATTAATTAAATTATGATGATAATTGTAAATTTACATGGGAAACTACTCATAAATTTTCTCTAGAAATCACACTCTTTCTTCTATTCCTATTTGGAAATTTATCCACCTTATACCGTCCGGGGATAGACCAAATGAACACAGTCGACTGTAAAATGCAACACAGTTGACTGGAGCCAAGGGTTTTAGGGTGTAGTCGACTTTGTTGCACTTTTGTGGTCAACTATGTTCATTTGGGCCTCCGAACAGTACAAGGTGTGGCCAGATAAGCTTCCGCTCTCACATAATGCAACCCGGCAATCCTTTTTTCTATTTTCTTTTTAGTTTAAAATTTATAATATTTTTGCTACAATATATCTAATTAACTTTTATAAAAGAGATTAATAGGGCTGAAAATCTCTCAATTTTGAAACATCAAACTTTATCTAAAGGTAAATTTTAATTTATTAATATATGTTCATGATAGTCTTACTATGTATTAAATTTTCCGTACGTAGCACAAGTGCATATGTTGTATCTATTGAAACTACACATAAATTAATATTTAGATATTATTTGTTTTCAACATATATATAAACTAAATAAAAATATACTTAAATAAATATAAATTAGCTTCATCACACAACAATTGCATTCCATTTAATAGAACTTATAAAGAGAATAGTTATATACAACCATATATATATATATATAGTTATAAATTCATATACACATTGAGGATGACACATTGGATAAAATAATAGGTTGAATTGGGCTCGGAAGGATGGAGAATATTTTATTGAGTGAAAGTGATGGGTTGACAAAACTAATTTTATTATACTTAACTTATAAATGATAACTGTATGTATAGAATTTTTAGGGAGTTGAACATTGAATTATATAAAAAAATTCATATATCCATATATTAATTACAATTATTGAGCAATTTTTTTTGAAAGAATCTTAAAAAGTAATTAATATATATTTATAATGTGGGCTAATTAGAAATGATTCATTAAAGTTGATATAGCTAAAAAAATATGGCGAGATCTGTTTAATTGCAATTGCAAGGACACTCATTGTGGATATAGAGCGTGCATGTCGCATTTTTTGACTAATATATTTTAAAAGGAAAAGCACTTTGCCTCATGACTTTTAGCCTTAGGAAAAGTTTGCCCTCAACCTTTAAAAATTGCAGGATGCCCCTGAGTTTATGAAAAAATAAGCACTTTGCCTCTTTCGGTCATTTTTCTTGCAAAAACGAGTCATGTGTGTGATATGTGACTTCTTTCAGAGGCAAATACCTCATTTCACAAATAAAAATCATAAAAAAATTAAAAAATGAAAAAACAAGAAAACATATCGGAGAAGGAGGGTGAGGGACCCCTCTCCGTTTGTCTCAAATCGAGGATAAGGAGGTTGTTGACTGTGCTAAATAAGATATTCTTTATTCTTTATAATTTTTATTTTGTGGAATGTCGCATTTGCCCCTTAAAGTAAGCCTACTCCAAGATGAGTGCTCTCCTACTCTGACTTCCTTGGAGCCTTTGGTAGCATAGTTGAGACAACGAGAATGGACAGGGAAAGCTTAAACCCAATTCCTACTGTGATGAATATAAGTGTAATTGAAATTCCTGGAGAGTTATACATTCGTATATTGATAAGATATTCACTATTTCTTGAAGCTTGATCTCTCCTGGATGAACCATATAGCCAAGAGAAACCATTGAAGTCACATGTCACGCACATATCTCCTTTTTGCAGGAAATAGGACCAAAGGGGGCAAAGTGTTAATTTTTTCATAAGCTTGGAGGGCATAGTGTAAATTTTTAAAGATGGAGGGCAAACCTCCTAAGACTAAAGGACAAGAGCAAAGTGCTTTTTTTTTTTTTTATCATAAATTTGGAGGATATGGTGCAAATTTTTAAAGATTAGGGGTAAGCCTTTTCTCAGACTAAAAGTAAGGGGCGAAGTGTTTTTATCTCTATAATTGGCTTAAAAGAGGTGTCAAATTGTGGAGAGCACAGTCCCTTCCCTCCTCTTGTCCTTACCAAACCTGAAGAGCATCACCAACTACCTCCCCATTGAGCCCGATTATTTTGAGAGTTGAAATTACTTTGATTTTAACTTTAACTTTAACTCAATAAACTATACAGTAAAAATATATATTTTTCAAATTAGAAATTTTAACTTTAACTTTAACTCAACACACTACACAATTATTTGACTTTTTTCATAATCAAAATTAAAATTACTTTAACTCTGAAATCAAACGCACCATTAATTTTTCATACCAAACAATACATGCCAAAGTCTACTTCACAATAATTTCATCAACTATTTTATTTTTATTTATTTATCTTCCCTAAAAGGCTAAAACCCTCGTGTCAATTGATCCCACATAGAAAGGGGAAGGGGTTGGTGAGAGCATATCGTGTTGGTGTGGGTAGGGAGTCAAACAATCAAGTCCTCCTCCTCCTCCACCTACACCCGCCACCAACTCCACCTCGTCTTCTCACCTCTCCTACCTTCCCAGCAACCAAACCCCTTCGCCCCCATCGTTGTAAGAGAGGCAAGACGAAGAGAGGAAACCCACTGAGGAAATTCCTCTTCTGAAGCAGAAGAAATGGCCCAAGTGATCAGAATCCCAGGTGGGTCTCCCGCCGCCCAGGTTTCCGGCAATTCCGCTGTTTCCTCCTCCAGACCCACCACGAGATTCAACGCCCTCGGGTCATTCCCCGTGAGGTCACAGTTCCTGGGCTCGAAGCTCCTCAGCAATGTGTCTCTCAGGGCAGCAGTCAGTGCCAGTCCCCTACCTCTCAGGGTCTCCGCATCGGTGGCCACCGCAGAGAAGCCGTCGAAGGTGCCAGAGATTGTGCTGGAACCCATTAAGGAGATCTCCGGCACCGTGAGGCTGCCCGGATCCAAGTCTCTCTCAAACCGGATTCTGCTCCTCGCTGCCCTGTCTGAGGTAACTCAAGAAATTGGGCTTCTCTGCTGAGTACAGCTTGTCCTTTTGGTTTTCTCTGCAATTGTTGTCATCTTTTGCTTGGGATTTTGCTGAAAGTTGTGATTTTTATGTCTTGTTTGTTATATTTGTTGAATAATAACTATAATTGGGATTAATTAATTGATTGTGTTAGCTAGCTGAGAAGTGAGAAGTTGTGTATCCATGGATCCTAGTCTGGTGTTTTAATTCTGCTATAGAAATTTTGGGGGTTTATTTCCTGCTGATGAAGCTGAATAGTACTCGGGTGTGCGATCCGAAAAGCTTTTAGGACTTGATTGTGCCTATTTTTGGTATATGAGATAGAAAGGAACTCACATTGCGCTGATGGTAAGTTCAGGACTTCCTATGTGATACTGAAAGCTTGACAGCTTTTGTTTGACATACAGTTTCCATTTTAAGTGCCTGACAGTTTGACTAGCTAAGGCTACATTGTTTACAGAGGCCAGGGTTGGATTAAATTAATTCTTATTATGCATTGAGCCGCTTTTAAAATTTGCTCTTCTTGCTCTCGTATTGTTACCCTGTCAATGGGTGTCTTTTAAGGCTCCTCTTGTTTCTACAACCAGGGAACGACTGTTGTAGACAACCTTTTGGATAGTGATGACATCCATTACATGCTTGGGGCATTGAGAACTCTCGGCCTAAAAGTTGAGGATGACAAGGCCCTTAGACAGGCAGTTGTTGAAGGGTGCAGTGGGCTCTTCCCGGTGGGTAGGGAGCCGAAAGATGAAGTTCAGCTCTTCCTTGGGAATGCTGGTACAGCAATGCGCCCACTTACAGCTGCTCTTGCTGCTGCTGGTGGAAACTCAAGGTCCGTTTACTCCATTGTAAACATGCACATTGAAGATATTGGATATATTTGGAACTATTTATAAATACGTAAAAAACAATTTCATCAAGAGCTTCATGGGAAATACTGTTCCTGGGAATGTCTCAAACATAATTTTTGGAAACAGGCGGGGGTGACTGGAACCGCAACTGTTGCCAATGCTGGCTTGTGGCTATCTGTGAAACTAGAGCTTCAGTTTTTTAGTTCATAACTTTGTTTCCCGAAGAACGTTTCTTAAGAGCACATGTTAGAGCAATATCTAAAAAAAAAAATTATGGGAACACTTATCTAGGAAAGAAAGAAGGTGCTTTTTGTTCTTCAATTTTGAAAGATGATTATTTAAGTTTAATTTCGAACACTTCATGTTCACCTCACTGCAACTCATATTCTGTTGTGTTTACTGATGTTCTGTTGTGTTTCAGTTATGTTCTTGATGGAGTTCCTCGAATGAGAGAGAGACCGATTGGAGATTTGGTGGATGCTCTTAAACAGCTTGGAGTGGATGCTGATTGTTTTCAAGGCACAAACTGTCCTCCTGTTCGAATAAACGGAAAAGGTGGCCTTCCAGGTGGGAAGGTGGGTCTTTCTTTTTATTACATGTAATGTTGTTTTGTTTTCAGAAGCCACAAATTTCTTGTTCTTTATGATCACTAGTACATGGTATGACTGTTAGAAGCTATAATCTCAACTGCACTTTGTTATGGGTTGACGAACATCTTTAATGAGAGCAACACCACCTTCACATTTCAAATAGTAACTGGAATAGACTGGTTAAAAAAAAAAAATGGAAGATAGGTTAATTAATGGTGCACTTGTATGTTGTTGGGAGTGTACCACCACATTCCTCATGAAATAATGCAATTTTTCAGCCTTTTCTTTCGTGTTACAACGTATATCATCCATTTGGTTTATAATTTTTTATTCAACTGTTTTGAATTGCTTCCAATTTCTCCATCTTTTGCAGCAAAATTTGTAATAAACCGTTGGTTTAGCTTTTTAGGAATTTAGCATCGGTGGGGATGTGATCTTGACAATATCTTGTATGTATGTTCAGGTGAAATTATCTGGATCTATCAGCAGTCAGTACTTGACTGCTCTGCTGATGGCAGCTCCTTTATCTCTTGGAGTAGTGGAAATCGAGATCATTGATAAACTCATATCGGTTCCTTACGTGGAGATGACCTTGAAGTTGATGGAGCGGTTTGGAGTTTTTGTGGAGCATAATGAGAGTTGGGATCGGTTCTTGATCCGAGGAGGGCAAAAATACAAGTAGGCTTATACTTTGAGATTAATTTAGCATTTAGCTGATCGATTTCAGTTTTCCTTGCTTACTGGAAAATTATAAAAACTCTGCAGGACTCCTGGAAGTGCTTATGTTGAGGGTGATGCTTCAAGCGCAAGTTACTTCCTTGCTGGTGCTGCGGTCACTGGTGGGACTGTCACTGTTGAAGGTTGTGGCTCAAACAGTTTACAGGTGAGCGAGTCAACTTAACATGTTTGATTCCACTGTGTTATTAGAGGATTAAATTGATTAGTTCGTAGACTCACTGTGATGCCTTAGATTGGACTATCTGGGCCCACGTGTAACACGGTGTAGTCACCTCCAATGTAACACGGTGTAGTCACCTCCAAGGATTTTATGTAGAGGCCTAGATTGAATTAGATATATAACAAGTCTGCAGGATGTTAAAGGGCTGACTGTGCTCAATAGGTAACATGTCTAAGATCTAAAACAATGCGGTGCAGTTGTAAGAGGATATACAAAGAATGAAAAGTATGCTTGAAGTATAAGGGGGTGAAAGAAACAAAAATCAACTATGATTTGAAAATCAGTAGGTTGTGAAGTTGTAAAAGGACGTATAGGTATGCTTAATAGAAGTATATTTGTTACAGGCAGTGAAACTCATTGGTTTTTTGTGGTTCTTGGTGAATAAATGAAGGGAGATGTGAAGTTTGCTGAAGTTCTCGAGAAGATGGGGGCCAAGGTGACCTGGACAGAGAACAGTGTCACAGTGACTGGACCACCACGAGACTCTTTCAGGAGAAAACACCTGAGAGCCATTGATGTAAACATGAATAAGATGCCTGACGTTGCCATGACTCTTGCTGTGGTTGCACTCTTCGCCGATGGTCCCACTGCCATCAGAGATGGTCTCTTTCTATCTCTCTCTCTCTCACACACACATACACAGAATACAGATTAACGGCTTGAACTTGGAAAATATTGGCTAGGACGTTATCAGTTTTTATAAAAATTTAATATCTGATCCTTTCTGCCTCCTCATAGAAAAGAATAAGTATATTTGTGGGCTTTTATTGTAAAGTGCTCCGACTTATGAAAAAAACATGAAGGGCTCCAAAATTGAAATGGAACGTATAATTATCTTATTTTGTTTCGAGAAAGGTAAAAAGAAATATGTTTCCTGGGGAAGTTTTCATGTTCCACCATTTTTGAGGTTCTGTATATGTTTATATATATTAGTACCTTTGAATGCTGTGTTCTCAATTCTTATGATGGACCCAACGTCAGAAAATGGGCTTTTGCTTGTACCTGTTATTTGAAAGCGGAACCTGCTTTCCGATTTCCTATGGAGATACAGCTGATGTTTCAAATTTGTGGATAATTGTCCTGCTTCTTGTTTGCCTTCGAAAAGCATTCCAAAACTGAACTCTCATTTGATTTCCCTTATCTGATTCTAATACACTAACTTTTTCGGTTGTGTTATGATTTAGTGGCGAGTTGGAGGGTGAAAGAGACTGAACGTATGATCGCCATTTGCACGGAGCTCAAAAAGGTATGGAACTGTTTGAGAAAAATTCCCGATTTTCATTTCCTTTCTTTTATGCCAATTGTGGAGATACGGAATACAAACATCCTAGGATGTGTGATCCAACGCTACTTTTTTCCTTGTTTTCCTTGTTCTTTAACGTGGACAAAACTATGAAACCAAAATAACCTCTTGATTTTCAGAACTCTATTTGCTGTTGAAATGTGCTATTATCCTCACCTTTTTCTTTTTCCTCTGAATATTTCAGCTGGGAGCGACAGTTGAGGAAGGACCTGACTACTGCATCATAACTCCTCCAGAGAGACTGAACGTCGCAGCTATAGACACTTACGATGATCATCGGATGGCCATGACTTTCTCACTTGCGGCCTGTGCCGAAGTGCCGGTCACCATCAAGGACCCGAGTTGCACTCGGAAAACCTTCCCCAACTACTTTGAAGTTCTCGAGAGCGTGACAAAGCATTAAGTTGAAGCCAAGTATGTCATCTATGTATACTAATTGTATGTTCTCGTGTTGTCCTTTTTTTTTTTGGCCATATTTTCCTGTTTTCCTTGGAACTGTTGATTTTGTTTTCTTTTTTTTTGTTCGCTATTTTTTATCGAGCCTATATTCTTTGGTCCCAAAAATATGAAGGCAGTTATTTATCATGTTAGCTGGATAGTGCAAGCCCTGCTTATGAAATTAATTCAAGTTCTTATGTTTTCTGAGTATTGGTTTTTTTTTTCTTTTTTCTTTCCCTTTTCGTTTTGTTTTTTTTTTTGGGAATCCCAACTTACTCCCAGAATACTTTGCATCCCGTTACTATACAGGAGAAGAAAAAGGTGCTCCCTTGTTTCCTCCTGCCCACAAAACTCACAAGCCTTATCAGGTATAAAAATGCCCCATGAATTAAGCCTACATTATGTACTTAGTCAATCCAAAACATATAACTAGGTTATGAAGGAGCATCTTCGAATGCTCCCTGAAAACCAAACAGCCTTATGCTATATCACTGGAGTCCCAGCAAGATCACTGGAGTCCCAGCAAGCCTTAAGCCTTGCCCAAGCACTTGCTAGGTTTGGTAGGCCGAATAAGAGACCGGATGGGATTTCTAAAATCCTAATCCTGATAGGCGGCGTTGTTGCCCCATATGAAAGTATGCCAATCAAGAACCCAACTTGATGCATTCGGTGAGAATATCCAATGCATACTTCCTCTTGCTCAAGAATAAGTCAAAGTCAGTGCGATTGACTTCAAAGCCGAGAAAATACGATCAAGGACCAATGTCCTTAATATGAAAGCACTGATGAAGATAGTTATTGAACTTAGCACGTTGCTCAGGCTTGTTGCCCACGAGAATCATATCGTCGACAAAGACTAGAACACCAAGAAAATGCCATCTTTTGAAAAAAGGGAATAGGGAATGGTCCGCTTACGATTGTTGAAAACCATAATGAAGTAGAGCAGTGGCAAATTTGGAGTACCGATTACGAGAGGCCTGATGAAGGGCATCCAAAGGCTTCCATGAGCAGCAAACTTAATGAGTTTGAGAAGAGCGGAAGCCCAGTGTAGGAGACATGTATTAACATGTAGATCTCCATGAAAAAAAGCATCATTAACATCGAGTTGGTGCATCTCCCAGCCTCATGCAACTGCTACTGTTAATAAGACACGATCAGTAACAAGCTTGGCGACATGAGCATGTCTCATGAAAGTCTATTCCTTCACATATGAGTATAAGTGAGAAAATGCCCGATAGGGTGGGACTTACTTGAGGATTTTGACGGAGTGGATATGACCCGTCAAATAATATCGCAATGCACAAATTGGAAAGAAAATTGGGCTTTATTTATGCTGACTGGAAATTTAGAATGCATCTACTTAGTACGGCAGCAAATATCACAAATATCCTCTATTAACCGAGTCTTCCACACACACAGAGAGTGGTACCCTTAAGTCTTGATCTGCCGATTTGGAAAGACTAGTCATCAATGCCAACTATGGTTTACCCCCTGTCTTGAAGTACGTGAATTGATGGTGCCAGTCGACGCAGGCACTTGATCTGCTCGAAGTATTTCGAACAAATTAAATACTTGGAAATAGTGCTCAATCTCCATTTGATTATGTCGGGATATGATACGAGATTATAGCTACGAGGATTGTTATGGCGACCAAATGGAGCTAACGCATATATATAGTGAAACTACAGCCAATTTTTGGCTGTCTGTTTGCTTTTGTTTTTTCTTTTCTGGATCAGTTTTATTGCTATTAAACCAATAAAAGAATTATACAAATTTAGCAATTACAATTCATTATCTTCAAACAACTAGTATTGCACGTGCCTTATTTACGATTATACTATTATCAAGATAGGATATATGTCACATGAAATTAGTACATTCTATTTACAACCGTGATCCGAATGCTATAAGTTGAACAAGGATAACTGGTAAGTAAGTTGATCAAAATAATCTAAAGTACACGTATTAAAAGTTAATTCAGCAACACCATGATTTGAATAGATAATGACCTTTTCAAAACACACCAACAGAACAAAAGGAAGTTATAGACCAAAATTGATATCAAAGAGAATAGCGCGAAAGAGGAGGAGGTTTAAATATTTGATTTTTTTCATAGGGCACAGATGAAAAGAGACCGTGTATTTGAAACACATCAATTGCTCTTGGGCAATAATTGTAAAAAATATCTAACCAAGAAAACAATGAAGTTTGGGTATCTCTCCAATTTGGAGGAAGTTTAGCTCAAATTGTGTTGGAATTTTATTGGGCTTGAATAGACTCAAGGACCCACTTTTGTGAGGGTTAATTTCAGTAAAAGAGGTGAGCAAAGAGTGGAGTAGTGAGTGACAAGAATCAACAGAGAAGCAGCGGCAGAACAGAGAACAAAGAAGCAACATAACAGATTTTTCTATGCGACCACAGCTAGATCAAGCCTCGATCAGGAAGTCAAACGAACTCCGATTGGGACGAAACTTTGGCAGCAACTTCACCACACGATGGGGCAAGGTTCTGAATGGTCATAATTCTTATTCGAACTCTCTAGGTGCTGTTATGGCTGGTTTGTAAACCACAATTATGGATGAGGAATTTAAAGTTTGAGTGATCCAAGAGCTTGTTATCTTGAGTTTGGTGGATCCAAGGGTATGTCCTTGATGAAAAACATTGTGTAATCTGTATTGATAGTGGATTGTTGATTCGGAGTTGGTCTCGTGGTTTTTCCCCACATCGGGGTTTTCCAGGTAAAAATTCTCTGTGTTTTTTCTTCTCTATTGCTTGTTGGTTAATTTGATTGTTTCCTATCTCGATTACACTAGTGGGGGAGGAAGACTAATCGTTGCGTTGTTATTTGGCCGAACACACCCTTCCTAACAAGAGTTATCAGAGCCTTGAATTAGAGAAGTCTGCGATTTTCGGTGTTTTCTAGATGGAGGAGTCTACGGGATTTATGCTCAAGTTGAATGTAACCAAATACTCTATGGATGTCTCGGATGAAGTATCTTCTATTTTGCAAGGACTTGTATGATCCCATTGAAGGGGATTCGGTGAAACCAAAAGATAAGAATGACAAGGCTTGAGAATGCGCAAATCGTAAGACTTCTAGTTTGATTCGGCAGTTGGTAAACAATAGTATTTATCACCATGTTGCTCATGAGACAAATGCGAAAGCTTTTATGGATAAGTTGGCAAATCTCTACGCGAGTAAGACACGGCAAAATAGGCCTTTCTCGTGAAGAAGCTTTTTCATCTCCGTTATCGGGATGAAGGTGATATGACTGTGCACACGAGTGATCTCCAGGATATTGTTAACCAATTGACGAACTTGGAGATAATACTACTCGATGAGCTGCATGCTTGTCTACTTTTAGGAACTCTACCGAATAACTGGGACACACTTGTGGTTGCATTGAGTAATTATGCACCAAATGGGAAGCTACCGTTGGCCACAGTGATAGATAGTTTATTTAATGAGGAGACTAGAAGGAAAGACTCTAAAATTTCCATTCGGTCTGAAACTTTGGTTACTGAACAACGGGGGAGAAGTCAAAGTAGAAATTCCTCTTCCAAGCATGATAACTCACGTGACAAATCGAGGGGTAGATCAAAGTCGAAGACAGGGAAATGAGTCACTTGCTATCATTGTGGCAAAGTGGGACACAATAAAAGGGAGTGTGGAGTTCTGAAAAGGAATCGGAATGGTAACGGTGAGAGTAAGAAGGAAGACAGAAGTGACTTCTGATGGAGAGACCTATATTGTTTGTGATGAAGCCTATGTGAATCTCACGTGTCAAGACTCTTCTTGGATTGCAGATACATGTGTCTCATTTCATATCACTCCTCATTGAGATTTCTTCTCATCTTACACTACCGGGGACTATGGTTATGTGAGAATGAGAAATGGACAGTCATGTAAGAATGTCGGTATTGGTGATGTCTGTATAGAGACCGAGCTTGGCTGCAAGTTGTTTCTGAAGAAGGTGAGGCATGTTCCAGAAACTCGCCTTAATCTAATCTCGACGGGTCAACTTGATAATGAAGGCTACAGTAACAAATTTAGTAGTGGAAGATGAAAACTTTCCAAGAGTTCGTTGATGTAGCATGAGATCAGAAGACCGACACTTTCTACAAGCTGCGTGTCAGGCACAACTGCAGTCAGGTTAATGCTGCTGAAGATTATCCTACCGAGCTATGGTGCAAGAGACTCGGGCATGTCAACAAGAAATGTATCCACATTCCTGCTAGAAAGCAATCTTTGCCCGTCAAAGATATGCACTTGAGCACTTGTGATCATTGTTTAGCTGGTAAGCAGATGAGAGTTTCTTTTGTTAGAAGTTATCCCTCTATATGCAATCATGTACTTGATCTTGTTTATATTGATGTTTGTTTCATGTTGGATAGATCTCTTGGTGGTGTTCTCTATTTTGTGACATTTATAGATGATCACTCTAGGAACGTTCGGGATTATCCTATGAGAACTAAATATTAGGTTATTGAGATTTTCAAGAATTTCCATGTAGCAGTGGAAAGAGAAACGGGCATGGAGCTTAAATGTGTCAGAGCTGATAATGGTGTTGAGTACAAGGGTCCTTTCAAGAACTACTGCAGGACTTATGGGATCAAATTTGAGTAAACGGTACCGAAACGCTACAGCAGAATGGGCTTGTAGAGAGGATGAACCGCACAATTGTTGAGAGGGTTCATTGTATACTTTCTCAAACGAAACTGTCTAAGTCTTTTTGGAGCGATGGACATCGATTAATCTTATTAATCTTACACTGTCAGTTACACTTGATGGAGATGTACCCTAGTAGGTATGGACCGACAAGAGGAAGTATTGTATAAGCATCACAGGGTCGACTAGGACGTCGCATGTTCAAGTAAGTCCTCGTGTCGAGGACTGCCCACTCCTGCCAATGCGAGCGACTCTGGGACAACAACCATGCTATTCGTGGACCCTAAGGACCCAGTGATCTCAGCTCCATCAACGTGCCTAGGAGTTCAGTGGGTATTTCCTTCTTCCCTTGGTCCGGGTCAGGGTCGAGAGCCATCAGTGTTTCTTCCTCAACTGCTGGACTGGTTCGCATCTCCTCCTTCCTTTTCACACCTCTTCCAAGGTTCGCCTTCTGGCCTTGTGGCCACAAATCCAGTCCGAGTCTCCACTCAACTCACTTATGTTTCTACGCCCTGCAAATTGGACCTAACCGGCCTTACAATCACAAATTGAGTCCTGGCACCCTCCTTATCCGATACTCTTAATTCGACTGCTTTAAATGGCCTTGAGCCTTTCTATGCCCCTTAACTTGGAGACTGGACTGGCCCACTTCAATTGCACTCGCCTCGCCTTAAACCTCATCGGAGTCTCGCATAAGACATTCATGTTATTTGCTTTCCTTGTGACACCGTACTCAATTCGCTCCTCAGTTTGAGGAAGCTTCCCCGCTAAGACATCAGGAGGATTATCCTCCTCTTCGAGATCCTTCCCATCCGTGCAACTTCATATTTGGCACCTCCTTTCCAAACCCAGGCCCTTTGTATTTTTGGACATTCCTTGATTTGCTCGTCCTTCCTTGTACGATCATCCTCGACCCAAACTCGATGGAGCCATCCTTGCTTGTTGGCGGTCCGGCCGTCTCTTTGCCCTTCTCCATCACCGGATAACCTTGTACTGCATCTTGGTCAGCATGCTTCGACACTAGTGAGTCACCCCCATGTGTTACCCCAGCCTCCTTATTCTCTTCCCGAGCATTAGCCTCCGAGCTCGCACTCTGTTCATCTGCACATCCTTCACGCTGATGACCCACTCTCCCGCACTTGAAACATATCAAGTTGACACCCTTGTATTCCACCCGATAAACTGCACCTAGTAACTCCACCGAGGGTCTTAACGGTTCTTCAAGATTGACTTCGACACAAGCCCTTACAAAATTGACTCTCGCCAAGTTTACCGTGTTCTGACCAATTCGAATTGGTCTCCCTAATGCATACCCCGTTCGCCGCAATAGAATCTCATTTTGATATTCCATAGGGAGATTGGGAATTCGCACCCACATCGCAACACGATCAATTTTCGCCTCTAGCGGTAAAAAATCTGGCACCCATTCCCGAACCGTCAAGTAGTGACCTAATACCGTCCACGGCCCCCTGTAAAGCGCAAAATCCCTATCTTCGTGAGTTTTAACAATGAAAAAATCATTGGGTAAGTCCGTGAGAGTTAACTCTCCTTTTGGCTGCCAAAGCCTCTGCAGCCGGTTCTTGAGGACCCAATAACTTACTCTCCTCCCCAATACCTTCACAATCAAGGAGCTCCTCCAGTTTGCACGAAACTGTTCCAGTTCAGCTTTGGTTACCAATATGATCGGACAGAGCTGATTTGAGAAATCAACCATCGCGATATCATCAACCTTCATTGTTGCTTGACCCTTTCGGTATTTCGGCAAGCGAGGAGCAACCCTTCTCACACGTCCCTTCCCTAGCAAGGCCTCCCGATAATCCACAGCCTCCTTTTCCCCTTCCTCTCCATTGCCGTCCTCTTCCATATCTTGTTCCTTCTCCTCTTCACCATTTGTCCTGATCCTTTTCACACTCCGACAGGTTGATCTCTCTCTTTCTTCGATTTGCCCCCATTAGTCCCTTGGGCCTCTCCAGCGTCACTCTCGTCCATGCTCACGCTTGAGGATTAATTGAAAATGCTTTCTGTGAATGTTACCCTCTCCGTGAACGTGATTTTTTACCTGTAGCATCGCGCGAGTTTTAATACCTAGTTATGACTCCTGAAAATTTTGGTATGAACTGGAATATGCCATTTCTTGCTTATAATCGAAAATAAAATCTGTATTTTCTTTCTAAAAAACCTATTAGGCAAGTACGGGAACTGTATCCTCTTGATTCCCAAAACTCATAGCAAGTTGACGGTGACATGCGAAATAAATGAAGTATGTATATGTTTCCATTTGATAATTCAATCCAGTTATGAAAATAATGGTTGGATCCCCATCCCTTTATCTAGAAATTGTATAAATCACATTGAGTAGTTAAGATGATTTCATCAGTTTTTCAGATCTCACAGAGAAGTATTGAAGCTTGGCTCGAATTCGGACCCCGGGAAATCCAAGAGACATCGAACAAAGCTCGAATGTTATTTGATTGAGCCTACTTCCCCACAAGAAGCGATAGTTTAATCGTCAAAGACGTGATGATAATAAATTAGTTGAAAATGGAAAATGTGGGGGAACATGAGATGCCAGGAGGTTATGATGATGAAAGTAGGCCGAACTCCCAATCTGTCTCGCTATATCAAAATCGTCACATGGGTTGTGCGGCTCTTGACGGTGGCTTTATTTTTCATCTACTTTTAGTTTTTTTTTACTACATTTATTTTTCGGCCTCCTTTAGAAATTAGAAAGTATAAAAAGTAAATACACAATTTCGTCTCTGCACTAGATAGGTTCCGTCAATTAAGTCCTCATAAAATTTTTATGGATTGGGTCCTTCTAACCTTAATTTGGTCATTCTATAGATCAAATTGGTATTTTTATACAATAAATTGACCTTTTTATAAATTAAATTAGTCCTTGTATACATCAATTTGATCCCTTTATACATCAATTTAGTCCGATTGTTATGCCGTTTAAGTCTCTTCATCGGACCACCACCGTTAGTTTTGATGGAAAAGCGTGAAAACATCCATGTCCTCCTATGCCATTTTTATATAATTTTAGTAAATCATCAAGATAGTCCTTGAAGTTTGCCAACCATCTGTTCATTTCTCAAAGTATTTTTATCATGAATATGGTCCCTGAACTTCAAAAATATATGTTTTAAATTGTTCAAAGACAAGAAAGAGAGGGGAGAACAACAACGGCCCTTCTAGTTGGTGATCAATCGTGAAGTGAGATCGAAGCCTCCGACTTTGTCACCCGAGGGGGAGTTCGCTAGCATTGGCTCCCCCCGCCAGGGAGAGGTCACTTGCGAACTCACACCAGACTCTGTCCATGCAATTAAATGAAAAAAAAAATTGTGGAAAAAATGAAAATAGAAAGTAGATTTAAAAATAGGCTGGATGACCTATTTGATAATAATAATATTGGGACTGTTAGTGGAGTTACGATCGTGAGGACCATATATATGCATATATGATTATGGAGGAGCATATTGTAAGCGAGCAAATCGAAGTACAGAGAGACCAAATTAATGTATAGAGGAGATCAATTTGATATATAGAAGAACCAAAATGATGTATAAAAGAACCAATTTTATGTATATAAAAACTAATTTGATATATGAAAGGACCAATTTGATGTAAATTTTATGAGGACCCAATTTGATTTAACATTTCTATCTTAAGAATGAAATTGTATAATTACTCGAGAAAAATATATTATTTCATTATTGGAGCATGACAATATTTGGTGATGCTACATTCTCACGGTTCATCTTTCATTTTCTTTTAAGATTGCTGATATCGGTCTATATTTCGGCCTAATATAATGATATTTGTCATTTTCAAAATGGGTAAATTACAAAAAAAAACCCAAATTTTGTAAAATGTCTCAATTTTGTCCTAAATTTTGTTTTGTAACAAAAAAAACCATAAGTTTTCTAAAATGTCTCAAAAATGACCTCCGTTATAACTTCCGTCAATTTTTGCTGCTGATGGTGGGTCCCTTTAACAATCCACGTAGGTCACACGTAGGCTAGTGGGTCCCTTTAACAGTCCACGTAAGTCACACGTAGGCAAAAATTGACGGAAGTTATAACGGAGGTCATTTTTGAGACATTTTAGAAAACTTATGGTTTTTTTTGTTACAAAACAAAATTTATGACAAAACTGAGACATTTTACAAAATTTGGGTTTTTTTTTTGTAATTTTCCCTTTTCAAAACAAAAAGAACAAAAACGGAAATATGTCCAAGACAAGAATATCATCCAAGGAAGCAAAATGAAATACCCGTTACCAACAAATAATTCTTTTTTCTTAACGGAATACTATTTAGATGCAAACCAGCTAGTTCTTAGGATGCCGTCGATACATTGTGGTTGATGTAATACATAAACTTGTACTTATTATCATGTATAGAGTCATGAATTACTAATTTACTATAGTTAAGAGTTAAGACTTGATAAATATATCAATTTGAGTTGAAATTAGCTTTGTTCTCATGCACTGCACCAACTATTTTCCATTTGATAGCGCATTTACAATTATCTAAAGTTCAAGACATTTTGGAGTTGATTGTAATATAGTTGAATATAAATTGCTTATAGAATTAGTTAGAACTATTCGAAATGAATCTATTTGAGAAAAATAATAAAAAGATCATAGATAATAAACTAATTAAAATTTTGGAAGTTTACAGAAAGAAACTTAACTAATTCAAATTTTGAAAGTTTATGAGAAAAATATTGGAAATACTATTATTGATGATCTACAGTTGATTACCCGTATTGAATAATACTCGAGTAGGAAAGGAAGTCATTGCACTTTCGGTATTCCATATTTAATTAGGATATAAGCATAAATATGGGAAATTAGTGCATGGACAATGAAATATTCACCATAAATTACTAACGTGAATTGGTTCAAGTGGTTCGGTACTTATTCTGCTTAAACAATGTCTCGGATTTGAGTCCTTGAAAATACAGAAAATAAACGCTGGGAGAGTTGTACCCCTTAATGGGCCGAACAACTCGACTGGATTAGTCAAAACTCAATTAAACTTTGGGATTTTAGGATTCACACAAAAATAAATAAATAATTCGCTATAAGTTTCTAATATTCTATATCTGTTAAATAAAATATCAATATTCTATTTCATAAATATATATATATAAAAATTCAATGTCACTCGTTTCAAATTTGTTAGAGTGTGTATAATGGTATAGGGAAGTTCAACGAGGTCCAACTAATCTAGCTCAAGACAAGTTAGTTCACTAAAAAGTAAAACTCTTATAACATGAATTTTTTCCATTCACAATATTCGACCTTGAGACCTCTTTTGAATTTTTACTATTCATTCTTGCCGCTATACAATTATGATAACATTTGCGGAAAAGATTTCACTAGATAACATGATTATTTTACCCTTTTTTCATTTGTTACCATTTTGAAAAACATTTCCGAACAAAAAATTTCCTTCTTAATGCAAAGTGTAGCACACTGTCCTCCGTCTAAAATGTGATGGAAAACGGGCGTGACACTGGCGGTTCGCAATCCATGTTTAGGTAAAAACTCGTGAGACCCACTCTTCTTCTTTTAAGCATTATTTTTTGCACATGTTTAGTAGGGAGGGAGGGGAAATACAAAGTAGTATGATCTCCCTTGTTAAATGGTGCAATTGCTCGAACTATTATCGCTTCAAGTGATGTACCGGACTCAATCTTAATTGGTCCGACTTGATCTAACTATTTTTCACGCGAAACTAATAATCATCATTTAAAGTAAACAAAGAAGTTGTGGTCTCCCTACTATTAGTCCGGTTAGACCTCATCAAAATCCCTCCATTTCTTAGTATAGTATAGGTCAAAACCACGGAGTCCCCCACCCACAAAAATTGAAATAGTATATACCCTTTTATTTATCTTGCTCCGGAAATAAAAAATAGAAATATCTTTCCGTCGATGATAAACTAGATGGATACTCTTACTACGTATGGATTTCATTAAATATCGTAAATAGATTATCATAAATTATTTTATTTTTTCTATTTTACACGCAATTAAATTTGAGTGACTTTTTTGTAATAAAAAATAAAAAGCTATGGTAATAAATTATCAGAAATATTAATAATCTTTTTTTTTAACAAAAATGTCTTTCAGGTTGGGTTTGAGGTGAGAAAGCGAGAGAGTGAGACAAAAGTGGAAGGAGGAAAAAAAAGGGGGGGGGGGGGGGAAAGTAGGTAGTTATACTGCCAAATTTAAGATTTTGTCATTAATATAATAATTTGTAAAAATTTGAAATATATGTATTAATAGTATTTTGGGAAGATGAAAATGACACGATTTTCGGATTTATATGTTAGTATATATAATAAAATAAGAAATGTGTGTGAACTAAGACAACCTAACTTAAAAGGCCCATCCCAACCAATCAAAATAAATGCCTTTGTTGGTAAAACTAGGGATGGTCATGTTCTAACTGTTCCCATCCTCATTTCTTTCTTCATAGAAATCCCCACCCCCCATTTCAACTTGGGCATTTTTAGAAACAAAAACTATACCCACACACATATACACACACATATATATATATATATAGACATAGAACTTAGAAGCATGCGGGCTCCTATTTTTAACTAAAAAAATCTCTGCAACACAAATAAATCCTCATCATCAATGACACTTCTTTGACTCCTCTCCTCTAACCTCTCTCTCTCCTTCCCCAACAAAGCTTCATTAAACCCCATATCATTAAGCAAGCAAAGCACTAGCACTTGCTTAGATCAAATCAAGTCCAAAGATTTCAAATTAGACCAAAAAAAAAAGAAAAAGAAAAATTAAAGGAGCAGATATGGATGATCTCCTTGCCTGCAAAACCTATGAAGCCCAAAAGAAGAAGTGGAGAGGAGGCGGAGAAGAAGGTAAAGGTGAAGGTGAAGGAGCAGATTATTAGCAATTTCAGAGGGACCTTCCCGTACTTCCAAGAAACCACAAGAAGATTCCTCCCCTTCCTTCCCTGAACATAAAGCAAACACAACCATACATTTCATCAGATTCTTGAGGAAATTTTTGTGCCCCCATTGTTTGTCTGTCGACAACATTTTTCTGGGTCGGATTGGATGGTGCAGATGAAGCCAATGTCGTCGTCGTCCTACTCCCACCTCGTCGACGACATCCCCTCCACGCCGGGCAAGTTCAAGATGATGGACAAATCCCCTTACAGCCATCACCGCCTCTTCAAATGGCACTCCTCTCTCACCAAGCTCACCTTCTGGTCCTTCCTCTTCCTCGGCCTTATCTTCTTCTTCTTCCTCCGTTCCCCCCCGCCGCCGCCGCATCACAGCGGTGCTGACCCCTCCTCCTCCTCCTCCTACCCCCGCCGGCACCTCCGGAACTACAGCTGGGGCGGGCCCACCTGGGAGAAACGCGTCCGTTCCTCCGCCCGGGTGCGGTCCCGGAACGGGATCTCGGTCCTCGTCACCGGGGCGGCCGGGTTCGTCGGCACCCACGTGTCGGCGGCCCTCAAGCGGCGGGGGGACGGCGTCCTCGGCCTCGACAACTTCAACGACTACTACGACCCGTCCCTCAAGCGGGCCAGGCAGGCCCTCCTCGAACGCGCCGGCGTGTTCATCGTCGAGGGGGACATCAACGATGACGCCCTCCTGAGGAAGCTCTTCGAGGTCGTGGCCTTCACCCACGTGATGCATCTGGCGGCTCAGGCCGGCGTGAGGTATGCCATGGAGAACCCTAGCTCCTATGTCCACAGCAACATTGCTGGTCTCGTCAGCATCCTGGAGGTCTGCAAATCGGCGAATCCTCAGCCCGCGATCGTCTGGGCTTCTTCGAGCTCGGTCTACGGGCTCAACACGAAGGTGCCTTTCTCCGAGAAGGATCGCACCGATCAGCCTGCGAGCCTCTATGCCGCCACGAAGAAGGCTGGGGAAGAAATTGCCCACACTTACAATCACATCTATGGCCTCTCCCTCACCGGGCTGAGGTTCTTCACAGTTTACGGCCCCTGGGGAAGGCCTGACATGGCCTACTTCTTCTTCACGAGGGACATCCTCAGGGGGAAGCCGATCTCGATCTTTGAGGCAGCCAATCACGGGACGGTCGCCAGAGATTTCACCTACATTGACGATATCGTGAGGGGCTGCCTGTCGGCCCTGGACACTGCTGAGAAGAGCACGGGGAGCGGGGGCAAAAAGAAGGGCCCTGCCCAATTGAGGGTCTTTAATCTCGGGAACACTTCGCCTGTCCCCGTCACCGAGCTTGTGAACATCTTGGAGAGGCTCCTGAAGGTAAAGGCCAAGAGGCACATAATGAAGTTGCCAAGGAATGGGGACGTGCAGTTCACGCACGCTAATATCAGCTTGGCTCAGCGGGAGCTCGGGTATAAGCCCACCACCGATCTCCAGATGGGGCTGAAGAAGTTCGTGAGGTGGTACCAGAGGTTCTATGCCGGTGGGAAGAAGAGCTCTGTATGAGTATGACATTCATTCCTTCGAAACGAATCTGTGTGTTTTATTCATCGTAGACTTCTCTATATTAGTCATCATTTTAATTAAATGATTCTTGCAGTCATTTAAGGCTGTTCCTTGTGCCACCATTGTTGATTGCCTTTCATAGGTCGAAGTTTTGCGGTGTTGGTAGGCAATTGTTTGGTGGGTTTTCTCCTGTACTGAGCAAAGAGACCGTAGCCAACCCTTTTTCTTCTTTCAATTTTTTTATTTTTATATTTTTGAAATGTAATTGTATTGTAGTTTCAGAATGTGTAGAATTGTTCGATTGATAAGAGAGTAAACTGATTTTGTTCAAAATGTACCATTTCCTTGCCGCTGCAATAAAAAGGTCAATTGTTACTTGTTACTTCCGTGTCTTTCGTATTTTTAGATCGTGCAGTTTACCGTCTCATTGTCCTAATCCATTGGACTCAAAGCGTTCATAACTGTCAAGGAAACGGAAGCAACTTGAATCAACTTGTGAAATCGTCTCGGTTTATGTGGCATTCCCAAGCTCATGTGATTCCGTTCCCTGGTATCAAATCTGGTGTTAGTATCTAATTGCCTTTCTGCACTGTGGTCGGTAGTCGTTTGGTGATTCTATCCAAGTACATCTGTTAATTTAGTATTTGCCTTATCTCATATCATAGTTTTTATCTCTTCATCCGACAAGCTCGATTTCCTTTCTCTGGGACATATTGTAAGTGGATGCGCTCTGCTCGTTCCAGATGATTGAAAGCAAAAGCTCACATACTCTTCTCCCACAGTATAGCTATTGCTTTAGACAGTCCCGAGAACTAAGTTCTATTCTGTATCAGTAACTATGTCATATATCTATCGCGGATGAATGCTGTAAGGAGATCATTATTGTTGCGATTGCTGCCAGAGACAATTCACTGCAGGCAGATTGGATTCTTCCAGGAAATCAGTTCGTGGCAAAGGAGGACCTCTCAAAGGTTCGTATATATCCGGTCTCTTTGTCGGCTTCCATGAATCTTTATAATTATATCTGAAGCAGTTTACAGTTATACAGAGGGGAAATGAGAAAAGCCTTTGGTTTCCCGAGCATGTCGAGCCCCGTAAGGTGTAATGGAAGTGTGAATATGATTTGGTTTTGCAGCTGGCTATGCTTTTTCGAGTCAAAGATGAAGAGGAGATGCTTGCAGATTCGGAATTCAAGTGGGAGTGTCTTTGTCAAGAAGACTGCGGATGTGGAGGTGGTAGTTGAGGGATGTATGCTCTTCTCTGTGAAGTTTAAAAAGCAATGGAATTGGTTGTTGGAAAGGGATATGTAATGTTCATACTTATCGCATCCCATGTCTGTGCCTCGATGCACCCTTCTTTGCTGCAATAGACGTCATGTTTGGTACGATGACATCGAAAGGAATCGTCAATGGTATGGTCCAAATTTGCATGGGATTCTGATTGTATTCAATGATACCAAACTTGACAGAGAATGTTACAGTATGGAATCAAGTGAAAAGCTATTGAAGGAGAAATTTGCAAAACGAGAAATCATTCACCACGTCATCTATGAACCAAACTTTTTGACGGATGGTAAAGCGTCACATCATCATATGTTAGTATAAAATGTGCATGAACCAAATTTTTTGACGAATGTTAAAGCGTCGTGTCATTCTAACGTATGTTAGTATAAGCATCACATCATTCTAACATAATATATGTTAGTATAAGATGTGTCGGAATAATGCAGTACTTTGGCAAAGGTATCTAATTATTTAACTCGTTCATAAGTGACAACGGCTTAAGTTTACCCAATAATCTCTCCTTTCCCACAGAGCAGCAAAGCTAGATATATCTCCGTGATGATCGGTAAATTACAAGAGGAGTACTTATTATCAAGCAAAATTGTTTTGCTCTAGTGAGTTAGCTAGTAATCATTACATTCATCTTATGCGATTTTTCGCCGATCGACTCGTATGTGAGAATCAAAGCAAAGGACATGGAAGGAATTCGAATTAACAATCTGCTTATACACAAAATGGGCTGCACTTATTCTCATTCAATCAAACACTAAAATAAAACAAGCATCCTCATGGCTAATCATTGGATTTCTATTTCCAAAAGCCAACAAATAGATTTTTCTACTGCAGTTGATTAATAGTATTTCCATGTGCAGTGTGCAGTCCTTTGGTGGAGCATTTGCATCAACACAACCCTTCCATCAGTTCTTAATGCTCCTGTACCCAAAAAAAAAAAGGACCCAAATGTGTAAATTAAAGATGAAAAGAAAAAATCCACTAAGAATATCCATATCCATTTATTTGAAACTAAGTATATGATTTGAGAATTGAAAGCTTCCGAGGTAACTCATATAGCCTAACGTTAACAAATATTGTTAAATCCCTCACAACGTCGTTTTTTTACCTGAGGTATCCTAACGTTGTTATTTTTGTTTTACCAACTATTTCCTGGGGCTAGATGGTGACATCAAATTAGCAACGATGAGATAGTTCAAGCAAAAAATCAATGTTGGGATAAATCTAAGAATATATGTTGGTACAATATATCCAAATTATTATCCACGAATGAAACTTGATTCTGTTTTGTTACAGATAATAAAAAGGAAACTTGTTTCGCGAAGATCAAGATTGATTACTTATTCATAGGAATATTCGAGATTCTTTAGTATTTCTTACACCAACGATAACACAAATAAAATAAAATTAAAAAGAACTAACTGCAGATTTGGAGAAACTCTTCTGCATCAGATATGCCCCGTAATCTCATAATTTTAAACAGTAGTTTGTCACAGATTTTATATCATTTGTACTGATGTATTTAATGATCATTAGCTTGTGATACACATGACCTGAAAAACGTGAATTCCATGCATATATAAAAAGACAATAAAATTTGTTACATAAAAAGATTTAAATAGCAGATCTGTGAATTAATCAACAGGTGTATTTTAAACAGCTCTGTAACATAAATGACTTCCTCGAAGATCAGTGAATTGCGTGAATATATAGAAAGATAATAAAATTTTATTTATTCGACGTTTATGGAGAAAATTTTTAATATTGCTTTCAATATTTATTCATGACCGACTTTTTAATATTTCAAGAAAAATATTTGATATTTTTTCGATAATCAGAAGTTTATTTTGCTTTTCAATAGGATAATTAATTATCGAAGGGACACAATTACGAGCTGATGAGATTAAGAAAAAGACTTATGTGGTGCTTTCTTATTGTGCTTGTCACGGAAAGATCCCATACAACTATGGACTATTTTTCACCAGAGATTTGCTCTGTCATCATCTCTAGCGTAGAAAATATTAAAAGAGTAATAAAGTGAGATAAAAAAAAAATAAGTATAAATTTTCTTAAGCAAACTGAACGGGATGACAGCGAAACTTATATTGCATGATTCATCTTCTTCTAATCATCATCAAAATAACGTACCGGAGGCTGTTCAGCCGACGCATCGCATCGGGGGGCCGGGTCTGCGGCTCAGCAGTCGATGGAGGGCAGCTACTGCGGATGCATTGAATGTAACATACATATGGGTTCTTCGCATCAGCACATCTCTGTGAACAGTCTTCCGAACAGCTACGCGATACGGCCTCAGTGGTCACAGCGAGCACTAATGCCGTTACCACAAGGACTATTACGACTGCAGCTCTCCTCATTGAAACCCTTCCCAACACCATCTTCGACGACCGGCAGGCTGCGTGACTAAACAAAAGTCATGAACGTTAACATTAACCGGTTGTCGGTGGTGTTATACATATAGAGGGGCAGGTGCATGTTGACGTATATGGCAAGTGAATTTCATAGGTACGTAGAAATTAATAGGTCTTCCATAGATAGAGGATTAAGAAGGATGACAGCTCCGTTGCCATTTTACTGGAATCTCGCTGGAATCATTTGCGATCCAAGATATCTCGTGGCCTAAGGGAAATTTTAATATGAGGCCTCTAACTTATATTTAATGAAATTGATATATAATTTCATTTTTCTGGTGAATTTATATAATTTTATTTTAAATCTTATATTTTTCACCTTTTGAGATGCAAAATTAATGATTTATTTATTATCAATATCTTCTAATAATTTTTTTCAATGTGATTGTATTACGTTAATCATTCTCAACGAAAAAAATCTTCATTTTGCTCTTGGCATCAACAAAAAGAATAAGGGTAAAGATTTTTAGAAAATCCTTAGAAAAATAATGAATTTCTTTGATAATAATAATAATAAAAAAAAGGAAATTTAGAGGGCAAGAAAAGAGGAAAAGTTTATTTCAGTAAAAGAGGAGAAGGAAAAAAATTACTTTAATTAAACATTATAGAGGATGATAAATTTGGATATAATCAAGAGGATGGGGAAATTTGATTTAGCTAAATTTTATGGATAGCTAATTGGGAGAAAATTAGGAACAATAGATTAGGAAAAATTCCTGAAGAGGAAAATCGGGAATTTTAAGAAATTAATTGTCATAATTTGCTAATCAAACCAAATAATGGAAAATGAGCCTTATTAGGAATAATTAGGGGTCTTAATTTATTTTAGGAAAATAATAATAATTATATATATTAATTATAATAATAGTCCTTAATTATGGAGCCTAACATTCGGGGATTAGGGCGATGGCCTTACTGACTTATCCTAGGGCCGGCCAAGACTGTTACTTCCTCACTTTACATGACAACGAGTTGATAAATGCTCATAAAAACTAATTCTCTTTATTCTTTATTTTAAGTATTAATTTTAATTTTAATAGTTTTAAATTGTTACTTCCCAAACAGTTTTGTTTATTTTAAAATCAACACATATTTTTCAACACTTTTATTTAATAACAGCACTCCCAAACCAAGCCAAGGTTGAATTATTGAAAATTTCTCGTAGTTGATATACAATTAGCCAGCATTGTCATTCAATGTTTCTTTTTTTGATGAATTTGTCATCCAATGTTTCAGTTACCATATGAACGTACCCAAAACTATGGTGAAGACATGGACCTACCACTGACTGCCACGTGTCATGGTTATTTTTCCAGTTAGTGTAGTTTTCATCTTAGACTGGCATGTCTAAATAAACGGAAACTAAGATGAAAATCTGCTCGTTGCGCGGACGATTACCAAGAAATTTAACAAAAAAAATCTTGAAATATCAAAATTTATTAGTATTATTAATTAAACTGGAATAAATATTTTACTAAAACAATCACTATCGAAAAAATTAGTTTAAGAAGGAAATTAGTTTAAATTTAAAACATTCATTTTACAAGTTGAAATTCAACTAAAGAATAAGAATAAATAAATAAAACTACTGAAAATTAGTGGGGAAAAAATTTCTATTAAATTATGAAATAAAATAAAAAAGGAATATTCAAGGTATAGAAATCAGAGTAGTCTTACCATTACAGAAACGATGTCCATATTGTAACTCGAATAGACATCCCGTCGAAACAATCAATCTAGAATAAAGTTCATTCAACAAATCAAAATTCAATAGAAAAAAAAAGAGAAACTTTTGGAGAAAATTATTAAAACAATGAAAATATCATAGCAATTAGTTTGAAATTTGCATTAAAAAATTCTTTCTATGAATCAAAATTCAACCACCACTAAGAACAATTTTGAGAATAAAGTAAAAAAAAAGAATTGGAATTATATATAGAATATCGTTATCTTTTAACCGATTCTCGGTTATGCAAAGGACTATATATATACACAGATGTTAGATTTGTCAGAAAACAACAATTATATATTTAATTTATATATACTAACCATTATAATCTATATATATATAATTGAAGCGGCAACTCTATATATATATATGCCACCTATTTATATTTTGTTACGACACTATATTTTTGTATTATATATATATAGCAATGCAAATTATTGTAATTCTTTTATTGAGCTATATTTTATTATAATCTAAATATTGAGAGATGTATACGTATAATTTATATATTCTATTGCATATTTTGTTTAATTGTATATATCTTTGTGTGCCTTATGTCATATTTTATTCCCGTATATGTATTTGGTTGTCCCTTATATATAAAAATTACATATTTACCACATTATTAAGTAATAAATCAAATTTCCTTAATAAGAATATAAAAATTTCTTTAGTATAAGTGATTTCCTTCGGTTATAAGAACATAATAATTTGTTAATATAATCAATGACATGGCACGTGATAGAACTCCTTTTTTTTATTTTTGATAATGTTACGGTTTGGTTTATTTTCATATATATATATATATATATAGATTAATTCTTTTTTAAGAAAATTTAGGAAGTCAAAAATATTTCAAAAAAGGATAAATGACGTATAAAATTACGTACTTTGCAAAATTTCCCAAATCTAGTATATTCTTTCAAAAGTTTTTGTAAAATCACGTCTTATTTTTGTTTCAAATCTAATATGCCATCAAGATGCTGATGTGGCAATGCCACGTAATTATTTTCTTGAGTAAATGACGCGCAAAATCACATACTTTCCGATTTCCCCCCGATCTAGCATATACTTTTCAATTAAATTGATAAATTAGTTGCACTAAAATATTTAATGCATAATAAATGTACCAATTCTCTTTTACTATATATATATATATATAGATATATAGATTTGTGGGAATATATATTTATAGTACTTTTTTTAACTCTAAATATTATTTAGATATAAAAAATGCATAGTATTTCGGTAACAAAAAAATTTGAGTAGATAAAAAATTATAGAATTTTTTTGATAATTTCATATTTATAAATAATACACAATACCTTTTTTGCTACCAATGACTAAAAATAATTAACAAATCGTTTTTAATTGTTTTACTATTTAAAGCATCTAATGCAAAAATTTTAATTTTTTTCCTGTAAATGATATTTTAACTGTAAATCTTATTTAAACATTTACATTTTTGATCCCATATAATATGGCATTTACTTCTCTGACCCTATTTATTGCATGAGATACAACTGTATATATATAGGTGTATATACATATACTTAATTGCTGCAGTTCTACTATAAGAGCAAAAAGCTTATTCAAGAAATTTATCTAAAATATTTTATAGTTATTATCATGGTAGAAAAGTTATAAGATCTTTTATTTGAAGTATTTTCTTGAAAGTAAAATTAAAATTGATTAATTAGTTGCACTAAGATATTTAACGTGTAATAAATATACCAATCCTCTTTAATTATATGTATATAGATTTGCCGCAAATATATTAAATATAGTTATAGTATTTTTTTTAACTCCAAATGTTATTTAAATATAAAAAGGTGCATAGTATTTCGATAGTATAAGAAATTGAAAAGATAAAAAATTATAAAATTTTTTAAAAATCAATATTATAAATAAATGTACAATACTTCTTTACTAACAAGGACTAAAAATAATTAATAAATAGTTTTTAATTGTTTTACTACTTAATGCATTTAATTCAATAATATTGTTCATTTTTCCTATAAATGATATTTTAACATAAATCTTATTCACACATTTACATTTGTGACCCCATATAATATTGACATTTACTTTTCTAATCCTATTTATTTCATGGGACTTTGTATACATTTACTTGAGGAGTACATGAGTAATAAATGCAATTAATAAATGCTTTCATTAATCTAAATATTATCAATATAACAATTGTTTTATCTATTCGAACAATATAGTTAGAAATAAATAAATTTTGAAAAACAATACAAAATAATTTTCAGTTTAAAGTAATTAATTATGCAAATATAAGAAATAAAAATTTGTACACTTACTTGAGGAGTACTTGAGTAATAAATGCAGTTAATAAATGCTTTGATTAATCTAAATATTATCAATATAAATAATATTTTATTTATATAAATAATATATTTAGAAATAAATAAATTTTGAAAATGATAAAAAATTAATTTTCAGTTTAAAGTTATTAATTAACCAAATATAAGAAATAAAAAACGTGTGAATTCATGAATTTTGAAAGAAAAATATAAAACCGTACAAAACAAAATTAACATATCTAAAGTTAAAAAGCATATCTGTAATATATATGTGCGCTAGATTAGCGATAAATAAATATATAATACATATTAAATGAAATTAGTAGCAAAATTCACGAGACAATATAATTACCTGACAAGATATCACAAAATATTATCATATAAATTGTCACTAAATTATTTAATGTAAGTCTAATTTATTAGAGATTATTATTCAAAATTTGAAGTTAATAGTTCAAAATTTTTATTGTTCATAAGAAGTAAGTTTATCTTTACAAATGTTATTCTATATGATACAAACCCATGCAATGCATGGACTGAAAGACTAGTAGTCAAGTAGAATTGTCTCCAATAGTATTAAATGCTCTCTCATTAATAGAAGAAAATTATTAAAATAATACATGAAAAAAATTAAGAAAATTGATTCAATCAAGTGAAACTTAAATATGAAAATCCAAAATAATTGTTATAAAAAAAGGATATATGTGTCTTAAAACAAACATATATATACAACTAGACAAACGCATCCGAGCTACGCACGGGTAAAAAAGAAAGAGAAATGATTAGGAGAAGAAAAGGAAAATAAGAAGGGGACGAGTGGGAAAATTAGAAAGAGAGTGGGAGGTGAAGAGGAAAATCAGTGAGTGGATTTAAAAGTTACTCGATGAAATTACTAAATTGTTCAAAATATAGTGGTTATAATTAATTAGAGAGAATGTGTCAAACATTTGAAAAAATAAAAAGTGATACAAAAAGAGAAGATTTTTGCTTTATATAATAGCACGGATACAAATAATATGAACACGACAAAAAATATGATCATATAAAAGAAAAAAAATTATATCTCTATTAGTATTAACTGATAAAAAATAAAATTATTCTTAAAACTAAGGATTTTATGAACAATGTTTTATGTGATAAATCTATATTGACAATTAATTTTAAAAAGTGATGCACAGTAATTGCTATTAGTTTGAAATTATTATTGTAATAATTAGCTTACTATAAGTTCTATTCAAAATTATTATTTGAATATTAAGATTAGTAGTTAAAAATTATTATTATTTGTATAAGAAAATTACTATTTCAAAATGTAATAACTACAGTAAAAAACGATATATAGATATATGAACACAAGCCCATTCAAATACTAATATTAATTCCAATTGTATCAACCCAATTGTATTACGAGAATGAGTAAATGGGCTAATTTCTTAGTTGAGTCGACCCACAGTGCTGGCAAATCGTGGCCGGTCACTGCCAACGGGCTGACTGCCCCGACACGATAAGAAGGAAGTGTCTGCCCAATATCTTAGCGGGGCCACAGCAGAGCAGTCATCACAGCTGGAGACTATTCATAAAACTAATCTTTCATATAACGTCGTTTCCTGAATAAGAGACGTAATGCATTCTCAGTTGTATCGAGCATGCCATAAAGAATTACCTAAAGCCATGCGGTCTAATGAGCTTAAACTTAAACCGGATATATCCATCGCACTGCAGCCTCAAACTCTCAACAACATTAGTGAAATTTGATCAAAAGTACAACTAACACTGGTCCATCATGCAGGGGAACCCACAGTAATTAGACTGTTACGCTTGATGGCTGCCCCATATCTTCTATCGTTGGACAAAGTAGAGCTTCCCCATGACATGAAGGACTGCAACGAAAGCTATGAAGCCGATGCTCATGATAAGAACAACATTTGGGGAGATCTTCAGTCCTGGTGCATCATCGGTGTAGAACTGGAGCATGGTCCCAGTCGCACCACCTGAGGCTCCAGTCCCCGAAGTCCTCCTCCTCCTTAAGCTCGCAGTAGCTGCGGCACTTCCCCTTGGGGGAGCTGTTCCACCTAAAGCCATTTCTCTGCATCACCAACCTCAATATTAGGGGATTGACGGTAAAAGAAAACAGAAGAAAGATAAGTTGGCATAAATTTCTAAACAGAGGACAGGAACTCTACACCATTTCTGCAAACTTATATTGCAGGAAGCTTTTGTTTCCAGAGAAATGAAACAACCACGGAGAAAACAGTCAGGCCCCCGTTACAGATGAAAGGAAAAAGAAGTCAATCTTAAGAAGCAGATGGCAACAAGTATAGATATTAAAGTCACAATAAAATAAATCTCGATTCCTCATATTAGAGTATCGTTGATGCTCCCTCTAATGATAGATAATAATAGCATAATTAATGTTACACATGGAATTTTCTGCTCATCCAAACTAAGTTCACTAACCATCAACCCCTTACTCCTTAACATGCCCTCCTGATATTAGATCTGTCCTAATGAAAGCTTTCCCCTTTGCACAGGATCAGTTCAGACTTCATCCCTGCCTCATCTCATTACAGATATTTGTGATACTGTTAGGTAATACACATAAGCACTTCCACAAAAGGAGTCCCCTCCCGGTCCTGCTTCCTCCCTCCATTCCCACTTACTCATTCTCTCTTTAACATAAATCATAATCACTTGAATTTAAATTTTGGAATTCATCCTCGGATCAACATCTGATCTAATTACCACACATATAGCCATTTAAGCTAGAATTCCAAGAGATATCAATCACATTTTTCTGGAGCAGCAATCAACTGTAAACTACACCCACATCTCACCCTCCGAAAGAAAAAAGAAACAGATAATTGCATTTTTACTGCCTGAACACCTCTTCCATTGAAGAGATAAAGCTCTTCAACACAAGATGAGACCTTCTACCATTCATATTAATAAATCCCATCCCACAATACAAGAGGGTCTATGGTACAGTCATTTGAAAGTGACTGCACCAACAGTCAGAGTAATTTACTTCAATTTGTAGTGCAGAAATCACACCATCAAGTAAATTACTTCGAATAAATTCACATGGGTTACTAGTAACAATAGGTACAAATGATGTAAACTACACATATTTCGAAGCAAATTAAACGGATGTCATATAATTCTACTTAGATTCTGAATTTTAATAAACTACACTGTGTATCACATAAAATACGACTCTCATCGATTGCAAATTAGAATTACTCTCTATGCGTCCATCCATTGCACGAAGACATCAGCTATTATTTTTCCAAGATGTAATTTTTCTCCTCTTTCATCGGTAACCGGTTTTTAACGATATAAAAAATCACTTACCAAAAGCTTTCTGTTTTAGCAGACCGAAAGCGATGAAAGGTTGAAGCATGTCAATTCCACATCTACGTTTCTTATCAACATGACATGATGACAGGGCTCAAAGCTTACGAGAACAAAGACTACTAATGAAACGAATGCAAACCGAAAGAAGTCACAATTCAACAATTAATTCAGGGTTATGAAAACGGAGCACACCGTAGAATCGGATTACGAGCAGACGCCCCAACGAAGAAAGATCTAAAGATCTATCAGCTCTGAAAAATAGATCTCATAAATCAACCGGCAAAATTGCGGGGAATCTGCTAAATCGGAATGAAAAGGATGATCCGGACCGCATCGACCAGCACAATTCGTCGATAGATTGGGTCGGAGGAGAAGGAGACGAGGTGGTTACCTGAGTGGACTCGGTGATCGGAGCAGGGGCAGCGGCAGTTTCAAGATCTGAGACGGAGAGAGGGTTTAGACACGATCGGTCAGAACGATCCTGGTTTTAGGACTCGGGAGCTGCTTTTATTGGGTAAATAGGCAATTTCGTTTAGAGTAAATGTGCAATTTGGTCCCTGACTTTGCATGACCTCAATTTGGTTCTCGACTTTTGTTTTTTGCATCAATTCAGTCCCTAAATTTATCAATTTGCATCAATTTTGGTTCTCGTTACATCATTTAGTTCTCTCACTTTACAAAACTGCATCATTTATACATCATTTAGGTCCCTCACTTTGCAAAACTGCATCATTTATGGGTCCCTCACTTTGCAAAACTGCATCATTTATGTGAATGATGCAGTTTTGCAAAGTGAGGGACCTAAATGATGTAACGACGACCAAATTGATACAATCCTGAAAAGTCAGGGACTAAATTGCCTATTTACTCTTTCGTTTACGTCAATTTAGTCTCTTACGTTTTGGTTACATCAATGATGTCTTCGAGTTTGAACTGCTACAACAATTTGATCCTTGTTACATCAATTTAGTTCTTCATTAGTGCATTAGACATCAGATAGTGCGACAATTGCATCAATTAGGTGGTTATGTGGTATAGGTGCATCAATTAGGTGGTTATGTGATATAGGTGCATCAATTAAGTCTTAATGAACCATCAGTTTGGTCCCCTACGGCCCTACCACATTAATAAGGTCTTTAAGTATCATGCCGTTAAATATGAAAGCTAACGGTTAAATGCTAGAAATTGTTACATCAACTTGGTCCTCATACTATATCAATTTAGGCACTGCGCTATTTATTAACAAGTGAATAGGCAATTTGGTCCATGCGATTTGGATGTTACATCAATCTAGTCCTTGACATTTTTTACATCAATCGGGTCCTTCAGTTTTGAAAGTTATATCAATTTAGTCATTGATACATCAATTTGGTGCCCAAGTTTTCATGTTTACATCAATTTGGTCGAGATTAGGGGTTACATCACGAGGGTCCCTGGGCACATCAATAAGATTCCTAGAGACAATGGCAGTTTTCATGAGTGACGGCGTTAAGCAGCCGTTAGCTGCCGCAAGGACCAAATTGATGTAATGTAAACCAAAACTGATGTAGAGGAGGTACTTTTCAATTAGGGTTACATCAATTTGGTCCTCGGTGCCTTATATTTTTCTTATCTTTCTTCTTTCCTAGTAATTTCACTTCACAGACACATTCATCTTCCCATTTTTCTCTTCTTTGAAACGCGACCCATGTTCCAATGTTTCTATCCATCTACATTGTGCGAATCAATCAAGAAGAGGAAGTGTGGGAGCACTATGAATGATGACCGACGCTAAATTCGTATGCATACCTAGGTACTGCTCTCTGTCTCCCTAAAATCCCACGTTGATAGACTCATGAAAAAGTTGATTTTTTTTTTTGGTTTTCATCATATACCATCTCTCTGTCTCTTTTGTGGTTATTTTTTTGGTTTCGATGATGGCATTTTCAAAACGCTGAGTTCTTCAGGGTTTACAGAACTAGTATGTTGATCCTTGTAGTGTGTATTTGTGGAAGACAATTGATGTCCATGTTCATCATGGCGGACAGTTTGTTGGGAGCCCTATGATGAGTTATGAGGGCGGTGATGTATTTACTTTTAAGAATATAGATGTTGATACCCTCATAGCGTTGGATCTGCGTATTTACCAATAAAAGAAGGCCAAAATTAGGTAGAAGGGCCAATCTAATGTACGTTGGATTTGTTTAATGCAGCATTTTTCATGTTTAAAAGGTGTTAGAAACACTATTGGACAAAAATAATGTGAAGGACCAAATTGATGTAGTAGAGGACAAAATTGATGTAGCATAAGGAACATATTGATGGAACATTGTAACTTAAGGGACCTTCATGATGTGAACAGAACCAAATTGATGTAAGCATGAAAATTTAGGGACCAAACTAATGTATCAAGAACTAAATTGATATAACTTTCAAAACTAAAGAACCCGATTGATGTAAAAAATGCCAGGGACTAGATTGATGTAACATCCGAATTGCAGGGACCAAATGGCCTACTCACTCCCGCCATTACATCAGTTCAATCCCTCATCAACTTAACAGAGTTTTAACATCGTCTGCCCTGTTGCCACAAAAGGACAAATCTGCTATTTGAAGGATTAGATTGATGTCACTAAGGATTACTCTGATGTCACGCCAAAATACAGAGACTTGTGGTGCTCCAGTGAGGGCCTAAATTAATATAACGAGGACCAAATTGATGTAGCATTTCAAAACTCGAGGACCCTTTTAATGTAACTAAAATCTAAGGGACTAAATTGATACAAACCTCAGGGACTAAATTGCCTATTTACTCGCTTTTGTTTTATTTTATGATCTATTTCCATCACTCCCGATAGTTTATGAAATGATTAACGACACTTCTCATTTCAAAAATTAATTATATATCATCCTTTCTTTCGTCGATGTGGCACCAAGAGAACATTTACTTTGCCATGCGAATCCCATATTACGGAACTTCACAAACCGACTCGTTACCTGATTTCTTTACCCAAACAAAATCTGACCCCATTTAAGGGGGAAAAAACAATAGAAATGAGTGGTGGTGTGTAGATAATTTTAAAATGATGGGGTGTCACTGACTATTTTACAAACTCTAGAAGGTGCCGTCGAAATTTACCATTTATTTTACCTTTTCTTTTATCTTTTAAATTATAGTGCTTCGTCTCTTCGGAAACATCCATATTGGGACAATAATCTCATCCATTATATATTTTACCATTTAATCTTGACCATCTTCAAATTACATATTTGCCCCTTATACTATAGTCTTTCGAATATTACTTTTACGATTTTAACCAACATAATAATTGAGTAGTTTGATTCGTCTTACCGCGTAGACCAATCATGCGTGATTTTACCATCAATAAACTAGCTTAACAAATCCGTCTATGCACCAAATTTACCCAATTAAGTTCATGAATTAAAAAAGAAAAATAAAAAGCAACTTGTTATTAAAAAAAGGAAGTGGGTTTATGGGGGGTGGGGCTGTGTGGTTCTGTGTGTTGGGGAGGGGCTCCCTCCTCGACGTCAGCCACCCCTCCCTTAGAGGGAGGAGATCCAAGCGCTGTCATCCTATCGGAAAAAAATCGTCTTATGCGATGTTATTTTTCGTAATTTATTTCAAAATTTTTTGGTTTCGGATTTTCGAAAAGCTAGAAATAGGTCATAAGCATACTGACTTTAGTACTTTTTACAATCTTAACTTAATTGCAATAATACCCTGATACTTCGTCTCAATTGTAATCCTTCTTATAAATTTAATATTTAGTAAATCAGCCCCCCATGTCTCAATGTTCTACATAAGACTTTGATCTTTGTGATTGTCCTCCTGAATCTCTATGTAAATATTACCGAGCTACTAGCATGTACATAACCTCATAAGATTTTAAGAAAAATTGTTGCTCTTAGCCCCTCTAATTTAGAATATTATATAATTCAAATTGTTTCGAGAACAAAATCATTTTTGTAAACCGCGATATCATCTACTGAATGCTCTATTCCTAAAATTATATAATTATTCATACATAAAAATAAAACTACTCTATAATATTATTACTCGATTAAACTTATCAAACATTTCATATCGTTAGTTAACTTAAAGACAAAATCATGATAATCAAAAGCTATGACTTGACTGAAATATTTTACAAGTAGCTCTGTATTTATTGGTGAAGAAAGATGCAAGAGCATAGTAAATATATATTGTGTGAGATTATTATGACAATTTTTTTCTCTGAAACGGATCCATTGTCTTACTTACAACAAAATAGAGTTTATCACACATGATGCTTAATTTGTTAAATGTGCAAAATTTTAGTTAATGATCTCTAAAATCGAAAATATCAGAGAACCACGACATGGCTAAATTTTAAAATGATAATTGCAAAAGAACTAATACTTGGACAAGAAGGGAGGGCAGGTATGCACCTTAACCAAAGTTTAGGGAGGACTTTAACAATAGTTATATTCTTCAGGTTCCATATAGAAGCAAGTAAATCGTAGATTACGAAAAAAAAATCTGCAATTAATTCTGAATTAAATGCACTACGATAAAGACAAATTTTTCTTGGTTATAAATTTAACTTATGAATGTCACCATTTGCATAGAAGAGTTTTTAGTTGATCAATAGTAAGCTTAGTTCAGATCATGTCGAACCAAGGTGTTGCTACTGATGGCACAAGCAGCAAAGCTGGTGAGGTCAAGATATCTGAGGAAAGCAAAAGTTTGCAGGGTGGTAAGAAGCTTTCCGTACTCATTGTTGATGATGATCAACTCATCCAGATGATGCACGTAGCCCTCGTGAAAGCCTCTGGAGTGGATGCAGAAATCCTGATAGCTGAAAATGGAGAGGTGGCAGTTGATCTTTGTCGTTCCGGGAAATCCTTCGACTTAATTCTCATGGACAAGCATATGCCCATCATGGATGGAGTTCGGGTAATGTAGACTATATATTATAGTTCCAATATGTTAAAATGAAGGAAAAAATTTGACCAACCCTTCCTTTTTTCACCCTAAAAGGCTAATCAATTAATATCTAAGTTTCATGATGACTCAAAGTTAGTAAGTACATCATGTCTAGATCTGGTTAATAATGATTAATTGAAGCACTTAATAATCCAAAGACTCAAAAAAGAAAAAAGCAGGAAGTATCTCTTATATTGGTTATTATGAGTGAAAATAATTTCTTATTTTTGATTAGTAATGTTAAATGCATATCGATAGGCGACAAGGGAGCTACGCAAGATGGGAGTCAAAAGTATGATCATCGGAGTGACTGCTTGCTCCATGGATTATGAAGTGAAACCTTTTATCGAAGCTGGTTTGAATGAATGCTATCAGAAGCCGCTAGATCCTGAGATGACGAAGTCGATCCTTGCAAAACTCAGCAAAGGCAACTGACTGATAGGTGATATGGTTGATTGTTCTATGTAATCAAAAGTTGTTCGTTGTAGTAAAATCTCAATTAATGCGAGCTCTAAATAGAGGAACAATCTACCGAAATTTAAATTGAATAAAGGGCTATTTTGGCTATTCTTTTCTTGGATAGACTCAATAGAAGCTCACTTGAAGAGGCTCATTAACCTTCACATTTTTTTTTTCCTTTCAATGAGAATACGAGTATCCTCAACCTCTCGGCTAAGGTTAATCCCGTTCAACTGTCGACTTGATCCTAATCCATTAATCTTTAAATTTAATAATTAGATTTGGCAAACTGTAGCTTATGTCATTAATCTTGTTGGCCTACTTTACTAAAATTCTTAAAGTGCAAAACGGTAGAATTAAAAGACTAAAAAAGATTAAGTGGCATCATATTCATATATGAAGCAAAATTGAATCATCGTGTGGTAAAGATTTTCCATCTCCAATCGAATGTAGGAATTTCCATCTGCAATCGAATCTTTGGTCGATAGCCCACATGACTATTTACAAATACGAAAATCCATCGATTATCAACAATGATAGGTAAATGATCCTACAAAATTGAGAGATGCCAATATATATATATATTTGAGTGTGGGCTACTGCCATTTTCTAAATTTATTTGCAAAAGAAGAGAACATATGTGATTTATTAGGTTGCATCTTGTGCACCGTCGGTAACCTTTTTTGTGATAATTTGGACTACTTCAAGATAGATTACCTCTAGATGGATTGATGGACATCCAGTACATTGTTTTGTCTACTACGAAATGTCGGTCTTTAATATCATCGATTTTCATTATCATTTTTTGGAGTAAAACTCAGATCACAAGACATGTAATAAATTTTTACTAAAATAACCTTTGGAAAACAAAATATTCATAATGTTGTTTTTAAATGAGTTAAATAGTTATATTAAATTATGATAACACAAATATTAATATATAAAAAGAATATCTTTAAAATAATTGATCATAGTAATCGATATTAATAAGTTATCTTTAATTAAATATAACACTATTTTTTATTAATATATATAAATAAATAACTAATTAATATTAACGTATGAATATCAAATAAATGAATTATTTAAGTATATATTTAATATTTTAAAAATGATCAATAGATATTTATATGTTTATATATTTAAGTAATTTAAAAATAGTTTAGTAAATCATTATTTAATAATGTATAATTATCTACCTATAAGATTTTTAATTATTAAGATATATCATTATGTGAATTTGGAGGAGGAAGATGATGGGGGTATTTTCAGAAGACTTCCATCACCAAAAAGAACATCAGCAAGTCTAATTTAATCATTTAAGGCGAAATGAAAATATTCGTTTTTAAAGTTTTCCTCTTAATAGAATCTTTTGCAGAAAATAACATTACCTAGGATAGGATTAATTAAATCTTATGACAAAAAATCAAAAGATTGGAAATCACAAACTATTAATGATCTAAGCGATTAACTTCATTGCCAATGAATTTCTCAAATCTCAGGGCATTGATAACTCGTACTTGCTTATACAGAACCCGAATGCAGAATTTGAGATTCAAGCTCAAGCTACCCCGCAAAGAATTCTAACACCATGATTCACCCGAGATCATTGTCTCTAGAAGTTGAACAGGGTTGAAGGGGAAGAGGGAGGGATTGGCTATGGCGGACGTCGAAGGGGTTGACATCAGATTGCGATAAAGACGAGCTCGAGCTTCTGAATCCACACGTCTTATACAGGACCCAACAATAGAATACCACCGATCTAGAATCGAAGAACTGAAATAGATTGACAATTTGAGGTTGGCTACACCATTTTTCTTAGTTCCGATCTTGACAAGGAAAGGGGAGAGTTGTTTGAGACATTTGATCCTCTTGCAGAGTGATTACCATTGCTGTCCAATATATGTAAATAAAAGCACGGAATGGCTGCCAAACAACATAAATAAGGAAACCGGTCGTTCGATTTCCAAAGTCAGCAAAAACATAAAGTCAAAACTAAGTTGTTTTTTGCACTCTTGAACTATAGCAAAATTTCAGAATATGATTCGAGTTCAACAACATAAGGCCGTAGTATGCATTTTCACCGGACAAAAGAGATTGCAATAAACAGAGAATAAAAAAGAGGGGGGTAGGGACAGAGAAGAAAAAAGGAACCAGTACAACATACGACCCTGCAGGCATCAGCAAACTTCTGTATAGCACCTATGCCACGAGTGTGCTGGCAGTTGTAGATTCACTGCGACAAAGGCAGAATTCCCATGTTATTACCATTATAAGATGAATGGTTGGCTTTTTACTCAATTCAGAAAAAATGCCCACCGGCATTTATCAGTTTGGTATTTCCATGTGTATAAAACAAAGGACAAATGAAAAGAAACTTCCACGATGATAGAAACAAGGAAGAAGACCATATTGTCAACTTGACAAATGATGACCAGCAAACAAGGTCATCATAAAGCATGTCCAGTTCTAGATTCTGATGCAGTGTATGTATGATGTAGCTATAGCAAGCTATTCACCCTTACATTTTGGAATTATAAAACAAAATGTCCATTTAACAAACAGATCAATTATTAATACTTGTATAAGCAGGCTTGCCCCTTCTCTACTACAGGACATGTTTTGAAAACTTAAGACAATTTGTATTATATATATATAATAAATCTGCAGATTAGTATGTGGAAAGGATAGTGGAGCTCATTCTTTTAAAACACCATAATGGATTTATATGTGATAAGAATGAGCAAGCGACTGGTACTTACTATTTCCAGACAGGAGGGAGCTTCTTAGTCTTCTTGTAGTAACGGGCAAGGCGGTGGATCCTGCTCTCGACAAGGATCAACCTGAACTTTGAGTCCTTGTCCTTCCTGTTCCTCTCCAAATGCTTCCTGATGGAAACTGCCGTCTTAATGAGATAGTACAAGTCCTCGGGAATTTCAGGCGCCAAACCTAGGACCAAAACCATTAACAAAGTCAATGATAGGGAACATGATGCAACCACCACATAGCTCTTCATTCTTCATTATGCTATAGAGAGAGAGAGAGAGAGAGGATCAGCACGAGGAATGAGATATTCACCATGAGCCTTAAGAAGTCGAAGAATCTTGCTCCCCGTGACACTCTTAACCTGAGCAATACCATGAGAATCTCTCAGAATGACACCAATCTGTGATGGAGTCAGACCTTTCTTTGCGAACTTGCAGATGTTCTCCTCAACCTAGACAAAAATGACGGACACCACCATGAGACCCTCTACGATTCGTATGTAATCAAGCAATGAGTTATCCTGCACTTAAAACAGGGGAAGAAGGATCAAGAGATCTAAGGAACCCCATAAATCTTCGGCGCAAAAACAGAAACTCTCCTCACTATATCACTCTCTTTCCCGCAAACATAATTAAGAACAACAATGTAATGTCTTTAGATTAAAAGAGCAATGTGGCAGAGCAGAAAATCTTTAAATTCTAGTAACACATCCGTCAAAGCTGTTTCAGCAACATTGCTGCACCCAAAAACCGCACCCAGACGATCAAAGCAAAATTCCACATTTCCTTTTTCACAACACCATCATGAAGAAAAACTCAAATCAGAATTAACAAAAGTTCATAGATTCATCGGTCGATCAAACACGAGATACTGATCAGAAGCAGGCCCTTTTATCGTTCTATTAACATTAACGATTTAATCGGCACTGCAACTCCAACATATGATTGCCAAAGTTTCCTTCCCACCCCTATGCTCACTGCAATTTTCTCAGCAGCCAAACAGATTGTACAACCAGGCGTCAAAGACAGAGAAGTATGGCGGAAGCAAACTTACATCCTGAGAAGAGATTTTCAGCCAACTCGGAGGCGTCCTCTTGTACGGCAGAGCGGAAGCTGAAATACCCTTACTGGAGCATAATCCAGAAGAACAACAACAACAAGAAGAACGAATCAATGGCGATTGATGATAATCAGTGTACGGATAAGAAAAGAAGAGAAGAAATGATGAGCAATTTCGTTCAGAAGCATAAGCACGAACCCTCCACTGTGCATGCGACCCATGTTGACCGACTGCGGATAAGCTGTAGCTCCTCCTCTGTCACCTTCAACCTCTTCCTCCTCCTCCCGGCGCGCGGAGCAAACCCTAGAACAAGAACTAGACGAGAAGAGGAAACTGGGGTCCTAGTGGTGCTGCTTGTTTAGGGTTTTTCAATAGTTTCATTAATTGCTGAGGAGCCCTCCAAGTAATTGTGTTTTACATTTTCGGCGCAGAGGTATCCCGGGCCTAGTTGGGCCGTCGAAAGTCTGCAATCCGGCCCAGAGAAATTGGGTCAGAGTAAGGTGCAGTTAATTAGTTGAACAAAGAAATATATAGGAAAAGAGAATGAAAGATAATGATAAAAATAATATTTTGTAAGGAGCACAAATATATGAAAAATGACTTATTTCATTACGTTAAAAACTCTTGCTTACTCATTAAGTGGTTTTTGACTTAATGATTAAGTAGATGGGACCATTTATCTTTCATCTTTCTCTCTTTCTCCTATTTATTTTTCCATGTAACTAATTTATAAATAATTTTTAAGCACTTATTTAATTAAAGTTGTAAACAAACACAGTCTAAGTTTCATCTCTCTAAATATAATAATAAAATAATAATATACAAGACTTGTACCCACGTAACGTGAAACTTAAAAGTATTTGTTTTGGGGTTCGTTTAAAATTTTTGCCAAAAAAATATTTTCTTATGTATCGAACATGTATGCAGAATATATTTACAAAATATAGAAACGGTCTTATTGATTTCAATATTTTTTTAAAAAAAGTATATTAGTTATTGGATTCAATGCTCATTGTGGGATTACCCAACAATTTATTAGTTATTAAAATTAAAACTTTTATTTCGTTGTACTAAGCCACTAGTTTTCTATCCCGTGCATTGTACGAATTCTTTTTCATATATTATTATACCATATCTTATGGTAATTATTTACATTTCCAAACACAAGTTTTCTGATTAAAAATAATAAAAAATTTCAATTATTAATTATAATTTCAATATTTATCTTAACATTTTTTTTGTTAAAAATTAGAGTAAGTTACTTATTTTTTTCCACATGGCCAGTTAATTATCATAACAATATTTTGAAACTATTTATTTCAAATGATATGCATCATCATACTTAGATTGACAATTATTATTAGAATATTTTTATGACAATTATTTTGAATTTTGAATAACATATGGGCTTCTTAACACAACAAAAGATTTTTAAAAATTAATTTCATTTCCTACAATAATTAAATAATTAAATTAGACTAATTTTTAATGGTTCAATATAAATTTTGCATCAAACAGTTCCAATTAGTAAGTATGATATTCTAAATTTATTTAATAGCAAATATATTATAGAGATTTGTTATAAATGACATCCTTATGATAAGCTCATATATGCTTACTTCATTACCCATTTTAATATGGAAATTTCTGACATCCTTTTTTAATTTCTTATTTTATCATAAGTTCAAATCGTATAATTGAAATTCAGCTAATATTCAATTAAATAAATGAAATTCACGTGATTAAATCAACTCTCTTAAACATTTTAAAATTTTGTTCATTAATGAGAGATCATTTATTAATATAGGATTCAATTTTAGTTATATGACCATAAGTTCGCATTTTTTTTTGTTGATTCGGAGTGTCCGAGCTTCGTCCAACTAATTTCAGTGCTCCGTGAATCATTGGTGGCGCATGGAGTAGATAATTACGCCAAAGGCGCTCTGGTGACTCCAAGGGATTTCAAACCTGGGATCGAGTGGATACATGAGCTCCTCTTTAACTACTGAACAAAACTCCTTGGAGTTATAAATTAGTAGAGTTAGTGATCTGTTATCATTTTTTGAAAATTTTTTATATGAATAACTAATTATTTTTTTAATGTTCTATCTTGTACACAATTTTCTTTTCATACATTTATTGCATTTATATAATAATTATATATATTTTTAAAAATAATTTGCCTTTCAAGAATCATAAAAATATCAAAAAATAGTTTAAAATTTCATACCATAATCTTCGAATAGTAACTTTTGATGAAGTTGGACTAATTAACTTATTGAGTATTTTTTTAAAAAAATTTCTCTTACAAATATGATATGTACATTTTTGTACTCAATTTTATATATTTTAATTTCTTTCACATGTCAATAGTTTATGATTTACTCCTATATATGATCAATTAATTATTTTTCAATATAAGTTATATAATAATATCCAATATTTCATTGTTATATAATTATAAACTAACTATTTTAACCCTAATAACTATGACCCCATTTAATGTTGAGTGGAGTCAATTTTAGCAATAATTTACTTCTTAAGAATCATAAAGTATCAAAAAATACTTTAAAAGTTCACAAAAAATCTTCGAATACTAACTTTCGATGAAGTTGAACTAATTAATTTATTCAGTATTTTTTAATTTCTCTTACAAATATGATTTGAACATTTTTATACTCAATTTTATATATTTTAATTTCTTTCACATGTCCATAGTTTATGGTTTACTCCTATATATGATCGATTAATTGTTTTTCAATATAAGTTATATAATAATATCCAATATTTCATTGCTATATAATTATAAGTTGGTCATTTTAATTCTAATAACTTTGACCCTATTTAATCCAAAGTGGAGTCAATTTTACTATATCTATATGGATATGGATGGATAATATGGATATGGATATGGACTCTCTTTTTTTCATTCGTTGCACGGGACTTTTACAACAAATATTTTTATTTACATAATTCAAACTTAATTGTTTTAGTTAATTTTAGGAATTTCATGAAAAATATTGCTTTTTTCTATTGTATATAATATTTACTAATTATATCCAAATATCTTTAAAAATTTTGATCAATTCATATATTACAATTATATTGGAGAAGTAGAAGAAAAATAGTGTTCTAACGTTTTCAAAAGTATCATTTTTTCAATCCGATGAAAGATTAGTAACTATAACATTTTTTTCTATTGCATTTGTGGTTCTGTTATCTTTTATTGTCGTGGGTAATTTCTTGAGATCTTAATTTCTTTGTTGTACTCTACAATATTCACTTATTTGAGATTTCTGATGAGTTAAAAAAGAGTTTAGAGGATAATCTTTTATTTTTCAAAGAAAATAAAATTTCACTATTTGTTGTGTTATTCTTACTCAAATTTCATAATAAATTTCATGAATTTGAATAATTTTAGCTAAAATGAATCAAATATTTCCACGAGAGATTTACTTAATTGAGTTTTTATAAGATTTGCAATAGTTTAAAACATTATTCAGTAAAATTTAAATTCATATAATTATAAATTTTCTTTATTTTCCTAAGATTATGAATATTTTTACTATTGAAATAACATGATTCGAATTAATGTATTCTTCATTTTCATATTTGTTACTATTATTTACAATCATATGTATTATTAATTAATTTTTATTAGCTTATTAATCTATGAATTACAATACTTTACTATTACACCCCATTTATTATACAAAATTGATGGTAAAATTTACATTGAATCGGCATTCGTATTGATGATAAAAATACTATTACGAGAACATTTAACGCAAATAATTAGTAGACTTATCTTTTATAGCTTATTTATTAGTGTTGGGGGTGGAAATTAATATTTTTTAGTATCATATTTAACAATTTAAAATAATTGACTGTAATTTATTTTTCTCCACTGAGATATATTGACCTAAGGCATATACACTCTAATCCATTAATTTTCTTTCATGGGAGATCAAAGTATATTTACTTTAATCAAATCTCATACAATTATGTAAGTTTTTGAGGATAATGTTTAAAATTTTTTTTTTCATTTTTTGGTATATATGTGAATTAATTGTTTATATATTTACAATTATGTGACTCTTTATTTGTATTTAATTCGTGTAAACATATCACTAATAGAGTATTTATTTTCTTTGAGATAGTATTTTTAATCATGAATATTATTACACATTTACCTTTATTTTAATATTTATTTTCTTATAATATTGAAGAAAATTACCTTTCTAACCCTATTTAATGTGTATGATATATTTACTTTCATGAGAGATCAAAGCATATTTAGTTAATGATAATTCAACGAATCGAGCCTTCTAGGTGCTTGCTTTCGATCTCATCAACTCCTATAATCATAAATATAACAAGAAAACAAATTATAAAGCATACTTATGTTGTTTATATATTCCTTATAACAAAACATGTTGCATTTGGTCTCGAAAGAAGGAACTTATTCTTACTTAATTGCCCTTAAGAATCTCATAATTAACTAACTTCAATCGTTTATCATAAGTAATGAATAAGTTATTCCAATCAAAGATAACTTGGGGAAGCAACTAGCTTTCCTTTAACAAATAACCAATCTTATTCCATAAGCCATTGTATTAAAATTTATAAATTTACCCAAACTGAAATTGTAACCAAGACTTAGAAATCCAACAAAACCGGCAATATTGTTTGAAAAGGAAAAGGTGGAAATATAACTTGAGGGTACTGACTCTAAGTTAAGTTACACAATCAATGAATGAACTCATATTTATATGAAAAAAAAAATGAAAATAACCAAAGAACGAAAGATATTAGATCAATGGCTAACTTTTGATCTTTCTCACACCATCAATTATATGACTTTCTACCCAAAATTTGTCTAAGCGAATAAGCGTGAATAATTTGCAAATGAGTTTATATATTAACAATAAATTCCATAGAAGCATTTCCTCTGTTTCCTAGCTTTCCACAAAAAATCTTGACTCAACTATTACTTCTAATTCCAGCCAATTAACCAACTCATTTCCCAATTTAGTACTCTAGGTAATTCATTATCAATTAATTCACAACAACGAATTCCGAATCAAACACAAGAAGCTCAACACAAGAAGAAATTAGAATCATTAATACATATGCAACATCTCCATAAACAAAGCGAATTCAGGCTCAAATTACTTCCTATGTCATTCTCTAAAGTCTTAGCCCCATTAAGTCTCCAATACAATCAAGATAAACACTATTAACCGCTCTTTCTATCCATGCATATCACGTATCCCTGCTCTGCTCAAATTTTGGAATCCAACCAATCACCCGTTACTACCCGATTTCAAGAGAAAAAAAATGATTAAAGAAAAAGGAGAAGTCGAATAACATGAAGTCAGCAATACATATCTAAGTTAGCCCGTACTAATTAAGTGCAAGCTAAGCCCTTCCCCTATGGGTCGGTTTTGTCTCCCTCTGCTCGGCCCTCTCTTCCATGAGTTTCATTCCGAGCTCCCGATCACCCTCTCTACCACTCTATTGCCCATCCTATCTCTTTGGTTTTGTCTCGAATGGAGCTCTCTCTCTCTCTCTCTCTCTCTCTCTCTCTATTTCTTCTTCATTTTCGTTCTTTTGTTTTCCCCAGCTAAAGTAAGACAAAGAAAGAAAGAGAAAGAGACAAGAGAAATGGAATAGATGGCGGTGGAATGGGTAAACGTGGAGCCCATGCCACCATTCTTTTTTTTCAACAACATAAAAGTATGTCATATATATAGATATATATATATATATATATAAGAATATGTAAGTATATGTGTATGTATGCTTGTTTGAAAGTATGCCGGGTCTCACAATCGCCTAATTTGGTAGAGAGGTCTTCATTTAAATCTGAAATTGTGGTCAAATGATGGACTCTACTACTATCATCTAAGACTTGAAAAGTTCTCACGTTAGCATATATTATATCCAAATTGTTATTTTTACTCATGATCATTTATACGAAAAGAAAAAAATAAAAAGGTTCTAACTTTACCCGACTTCCAAAATTTGTACTAAGAGGGCTACTTTCATGCATTACGGTGGTGTTATACAACATGTTTTACAATAAAGAGTTATTAAGACTAATAATAGTTACTAGAAAATTACTAAGATATGATGAAACATGTAAATACCCAATTCAAGTATCATGACCATTTATTTAAAAAAAGAAAAAAAAACAAGTACAAGGGTTCTAACTTTACCAGACTTCCAGAATTCGTACCAAGGGTCTACCTTCATGTATTACAGTGGTGTTATACTGCATGTTCTACAATAAAGTAGCACAAGTTATTAAGACTAATAATAGTTACTATAAAATTACTAAGATATAATGAAACATGTAAATACCCGATTCAAGTATCTTGACCTCATAGGATCCATAGAACCGTTTGCATCTATCGATAGCTCCGGAGTCAAGGGATTATTGTGATTTGCCGAATAATCTAAACATTTAAAAGGTTAGTCAAGTACAATAAGTTGATCATATGTAAAGCAAAAATATAAAAAGAAAAGGCTTTGTTACCTGATACTTGTCTTAAGTTTTCTTTCTTGGATTTTTTTTTCTTCCGCTTCTCAAGACTATGCTTTATTCTTTTATTAGGTACTCTTTTTGGTCTCATTTGCATTGGATCAAGCACTTGCATTTCAGTTTCATGCCCAAAACCGGTAGTTTTACCATCTCCATCCAACAATATATTATATTTTGCTTGCCCCTTTGTTGCCTTTAAACTTTTCAATTCTTTCTCAAGTTCATTCAAGCTTTGTTACGCTAATTTTCAGTATCATCATCATCCACGCTCAAACTCATAACAGCAAAAGCATGTCACATTAATTTATTAAGAAGCATGGTCTTTCATGGCTTGGATACATTTTTGGAGTAAGAGCTATCAATATCAATAGAAATTCTTTCCTTTTGCCAATTTGGTCCATCCTTTTTAGAATATACTAGGAAGGAATATTGGATGCTTCTTTGTGAAGTTCAAGATATGTAAAGCATGTCTACATAACCATCCTAATGATTCGAATAGTTTGCAACTGCAAGTAAGAGTGCAATCAATTGAATTGAAATGAGCAACATGCTCCGTTTTGCTTTCATTTGCTAAAGTATACGAGTACATTAGATCCCCAGTATCTGAACTCATAATGAATATAAACATGTTTTGTAAAAATTCATCTTGAAACTTTTTAAAAATTATATGAGTATACTCATCAGACGCATGCTTCAATAACTCATTATCCCTTACTACAAGCTTTTGTTTTCCTTTGGCACATTCAAAATCATCACAAACTTCAACATTTCGCATATTTTCTAGTTGCTTTTCATAATGATTAACAAACTCAGTTAAGAACATCACTTTACTAGCCATAGATTAAAAAACATTATTTGTGCTTTCACTTCTTTGAGTAGATCTTATGCCCGCTGAAAAAGTATCATTACTGAAAACATGAGACAATTTATGAACGCAATGCATATAGACGATTCAACCATTTATTATTTGCAAGGTCTCATTCCTTAACCATTTCACTCCAAGGTGTTTTCAAACTCAAATATAGATTTACAACCATGCAAAAGTCTTGAATAAAATATTTGCTTAAATTTGGGTTAAGATAAAAGATGGGGAATGTGTTGTGCAACATTCTTAGAAATATGCCACATACATAGACGATGCTTTGTTTTAGAAAATACTATTTCAATCGCCTTGGCCATAGCATGATCCTGATCAGTAAATATGGTTTTAGGATCTTTCCCCATTGCATGTAGAAAAGTTTGAAATGCCTAAATAAAGAAAACAATTGTTTCATCTACAAGAAATGTACAACAAAATATAACGTTTTTTGCAGTGATGAGTAACACCTATGAATGGAGCACATATCATGTTGTATTTATTAGTACGATATGTAGAATCAAATAGCACGACATCTCCAAAATATTGGTAATCAATTTTTGACAGTCTATCACACCAAAAAAGATCAGTCATTCTAAACTCATCATCCACTTGCAAGGAATAATAAACAATTCCCATATTCCATTCTCAATTTTGAATTTCACGTAAGCTCCACATTCACATCTCTCTATAGTCCTTTCATATTTTCGATCTTGTTTAAGAGAACCCTTAGGCCTAAACCCCTAACAACTACACAAAAAAATGCAAGTTTACAATTCACCGGCGTGATTGTAGTATTTCTTACCTTTGGGTATGCTGAATCCCTTATTGAAGGCATACAAATTGTATGCATTGTAAGCCTCTTCCTCGCTATTAAAAATCTGACCGACTAGTAATTACAAGTCCTTATTCGCTTCTCGTACAATAACGCTAGGAGTTGAGTCTTTAACATTTGCCAGAGAAATAAAATCCAAGATATAAATCATATAGATACTTAATGGCCATTAGTAGAGAAAATGCAAAAAGGATAAGGAGAATCATACCCATCAGTGAAACAAGATGATCTTCAATATTATACAACTTTTCTTTTAAAAATGATAAGAGCTTAAATGCAGAGGAATATGTTCATCCATGAAATGCAAATCGGATAGTAAACATGAGTGGAGTGAACAATTGCAAGAACTAATTATATAGGCAATGCATATCTCTAAATAATTATTGCACAAAAAGTATCCGCGAATTCAATAGTTTTGGCACAAAAATCTCAATTAAAAACAATACATCAATCCCTTCCCAAATGTTCTCAATGCATTTTGTTAATATAGAAATTCAAGATGGTATGCCATATAAGATAACTTATCAATGGAGAATGAATTATAAGAAAAAATTTCAAAGAGAAATGTAAAGAACAAATGTCAGTATCTTCATGCAAATTTCTCTTGCTTGCTCAATTTTGGTCTCCACTTTGAGGACTGCATTAACTTGGGAAAAAAACTTCAAACAAATTAGAATAGTTAAGAAAGGGAAGAATCAAGAACAAAATTAACAAAATAAGAGGGAGATAACGTAACTTCGTATCTCTAATTTGCTTCAACAACTAGGGAGAGATACGAGTGAACAAGAAAAATGAGAGGAGGCTGGCTAGCCCAGCTCGTATTATGCAAAATCAAGCAAAATTGAGGTTTGAGGTCTCGAGGGAGATGGCGGCCGATTTCCATGTAGGCTGATGAGATGGTGTCTGAATTTTCTAGCGAGAGAGGGGAGAGAACCAACTAGCTAGAGATAAGAGGCTGAGAGAAGACACGATGGAGATGGCGGTCAATTTCCATGGAGACAGCGAGATAGCATCTGGATTTTCTATAGAGAGGAGAGAGAGAGAGAAAAGATTAACGATGGAGATGGATAAGAAATGATAGAGATGGAGAGGAGAGAAGAAACGATGGAGATGAATAGGAGAGATGAGAACAGAAGGATGATAGAAAAAGGAAGGTTTTTTTTTCCTCTAAATAGGACAAACATTAGATTTAACACTGTTAAATGCTAGAGACTCATGAGGGTCCACATGAATGATTTGGCAAATTTTTATTGGTATTCTCTCACTAGTTAAATTGATATGCTAATGAGGTAGGACTATCTAATATTTTCTCATTCTACTCCCTATGTCTCAAAGATGGACCTGTTTTAATCTGTAAAGAAAGAAAGAAAGATTTGTAAAGAAAGATTCTTTGCATTGGTTAAAATATGCACTCCTTTGAGCTTAGGTTTCGGTTTTCGGGAATAGTAAAGGGAATGAGGAAAAAAATTGCAAGAGTACAAGAAATTCTATTACTAAGAATGGAACCCAAATTTTTATAATCAAATACGAATGTCACCGTTCTAGACATTTAGTTTTTTCCTTTTTCACGTGATGAACTTTTGAATAATATTGAATGATATTTTCTGACAGAAAAAAAAAACTGTGGATTGCCGATCTCGTGCTCTGTCCCGTGATTTCGAGAGAGGTTCTCTACGACCTTCCAGTTTAACAAAAAAAGCAAAAAAAAAGCTTCTACAGTCACTTAAAATATCATTATTTATTTCATTTTATTATTAGATCTACTTTGAATCATTCTTTATTTTCTTATTTATTTCGGTAATAACTTTGAATAATTTTGGATCACAAGAGAAGTTTATAGGCCTAGGATCAGGATATATAAAATCCATTATATGTGCTATTATATACTTCTTTTTTCTCTAACTTTGTATCATATTAAGCTTTTCTGGAAGGCTGGTGAAGCAAGTAACTCTGACCCATCGATTAATTAATTACCCTTTATAAATTATATCTAAAGAAGTGAATCCACTGCTGGACATGCATATGCATGACAAGCATTATTTATTTGGCCTTTCCCTCAAGTGTTGATATTATCCAACCAGGAATTTCTTAAAAACGCCTTAAATCTTCATGATTTTATGTGCATGCGATCATTCATCACGTCAACTCTTTCTTTGTTTTTTTTTTCCTTTAAGCTTATTAACTTTAAATAAAGTCCCGAATTTAAGTCCTATGAATAGAGAAAATTCACATGTTGAAAGAATTTTATCTATTAGTGGATCGAATTGAACCTAATAGGAATTAAAAAAATTGAAAATGAATGGTCAGAATTGAATTCAATAACTTTTGATTATGAGTCAGAAGGCAAGCGTTATTTCACTAAGTGCTAGTTTCTCTCATTATATTAAGCTTTTATTTTCAGTGAGTGGGAGCTTTTAACTCTACTTAGGTCTTCTGATCGATCAAATATGTTACATACCTACATCTAATATATACATACATACATATATATATATATATATATTCTCCTCGTGTATATACCCTCCTACTAGAAAATTTGACATTCTTACATTTTTATTGTTTATCAGAATAAAAATCAATACATATACATACATACATATATATATATATATATATAGGAACCTCAGAGCAAGGAATCATCGGTCTTATTCTGGGAGATTAAAATCTGTGGTTGGACTCGGGACAAAAGCGTGGGAGAGGAAGCTGATTGCGGGCAACGACTTCTATTAATTTAAGATTTTATTTTCGGTGGGTATTAGTTCTTTAAGTAGCAAATCCAATTGGGCAAGCGCTTACTTAAGCTTTAGTCATTTGCTTTTAGCATAAAACGAGAACTAATACAAGAAATCTATATAGGAATGAGTTTTTTTATCCGAAAGTTTCATATGTTCATCTAATTAGGCTGCTCGTCGAAAAGCTTGTGTATATATTTCGCGTATTAGAATTATTTAATTATAATTTACAAGATGACTGGTAAACAATTGTGGTATTATAGTTCCATTGGAACAATAAGCGGTCGGTCCCATTGCTCAACTCAATAACTTAAGCTATTAAGAAGACTCGAGTCTCTTATAAACTTATTTTTGGAATGTGGGATCTTAACATATCGAAACGGCCAACAGAATATACATCAAATAATTCTTCCATTATATTATAGGTTTTGTCTATTGGATTATAGGAGAGATTTGGAAATTAGAGGTCAAAAGTCAAAATTTGGGAAGAGTTTTATGATTTTACGTCAATTTCTAAATCACTAAATTATCCTTCGCACTTTCCTTACTAACTAAATTATTTCCCTAAAATTTGGGTTTTTTTTTTGATGTTTGGAGATTGTGATGACTAGGGAACTTCGATATTTGATCGCAATATAGTTTTTCTTTTTTATTCAGAAGTTTATGGCTTGTTTGGTTTGTGGATGAAATTTTAGAATCACAATTCTAACTTAATTCTACCCACAATAAAAGAAAATAACTCATACAAATTCAAAGAGCGGACCCCATTTATACCACTTTTTTCCATAACAAAACAAAATAATTCATACAAAGTCAAAGGGTGGGTCCCATTTATATCACTCATTTTCAAAATCAAAATCTGATTTTAAAATCCTACTATGAAACCAAACGCAGCATTAGAAATTTTGAAACTTGTTTGTATATAAATATTGTGGCTTATTTGCGCCGAACAATTCGTTGTTTGGAACTTGTATTTGGTAATTGGATATTTTTTGTAGCAGAATAATTTGTATAAATTGGATATAAGTCTGTAGAAGTATTTTTTATCCTCAAATTTTATTAACGGGCAAAAGACGGTTCTTAGTGGCTACCCTTCATATTAGTGAAAAGGATTTCGGAAATTTCCTTTGAAATATCAACGAATTCGGGATGGGTTTGAGATTTATTTTTTCTTGATAGGCTTGTTTATGGAAAAGTTTTTTTCTTTTTGTTTTTTTTATGAAAGGGTATGGAAAAGTTAGTGATTTAGAGTAAACTTAAAAGGAAACTATTGATTAAATACTAGTCCTTTTCCACCGAAAAAAATACTAGTCCTTTTCAATATTCTAATAGGTACAAAAACATTTCATCTATATCTATATAATGAAATGAAAAAAATAAGAAAAAAGTATTTGGAATTATTTCATAAATATAATAACATGAAAAGATAAATATTATTTTAAAATAAAAATACGTAACAATTTTTTTTTATAATTTTGTGTTTTCGACAGATTTTCTCGAGGGAAATCCTATGAAAACTAAAAAAAATTTAAAAAAAAAAAGAAATTAAATTCCAAGGGAAATGAAAATTTTCGAAGGAATATTCCCTTGATTTTTCAAGGGATTTCCAGGGATCTTTTCCCCTCATTTAACCGAGGGATAGGGAAACCGCAAATATCTTGCTTGAAAATGCACTTCTTAGTCTCATTTTAAAGGGAAATTCCCCTGCAAAAACGCAAAAATTCTAGTAGTGTGTTCAGATTTAGCCGAACTTCTATGAGTGGAGAATGCTACTACGCACTTGTAAGTTCTTCAGAATCCCCTATAAACATAGGTATGACTTTTAGCTCCAAAACATTTCATATTAAGAATATTCTCTCAGAATCATAAGGTCAAGTCAGGCCATAATCCCAATTTCACTACTCTTTGTAGCTTCAAGCTAATAAGCAAGGTTAATCGGGCACTACTAAAAATACCAGATTATCGAGAGAATTACAAAGGGATTGCATCCCTCGGTAATTCCTTGAAAATCCCTTGAAAACTTTACCGAGAGATTTTTTCATAGGCAATTACTAAGGGATTTTCTCTCGGTAAAATATAAAAATATTTTATCAAGGGATTTTTACCTCAGTAAAATTTTTAAAAAATTAATTTTTTAAAATATTTTACCGAGGGATTTTTTCCTCTGTAAATTTAAAAGTATCAATTTTTTAATAAAAAGTAAAAAAATAAAATATCAAATGAGAATTAATATTTGTTTTATAATAATAATTATAGAGATATATATCACATATAAATTATATTTCTTGAAGAGAATATTATATTGTAAGTTAAATGTAAAATTAATTTAATTTAGAATTGAAAGTGTTAAATATTTATATTAAATATGAAATTAACTAATTTGAATATTTAAAATTTTGAGTTTTTGAAAAAATGTTCATAGATATAAGTATATAAATATAATTAGGCGTGGGTAATGGACATGCTAATTTCATCTCGTAGTTAGTAAACAATAGCTTACGTACTGAAATTAATTAAGATTATTTCTATACTCGGAGTGCGAGTCATAAATAGATGCATTTTATAGTTACTTACCGTTTAATATTGTACATGAGAAGTTCAAAAAAAATGAATGAAATAAATAGTATTAGAAGTAAAACGTTAAATATTAATATAGGGTATTTATGTCGAATAAATAAAACATAAGTACAGCTATACAAAAATAATTAAAAATAATTTTAATTATGTTAGAAAAACTTTTAACAAATTTACGTTGATAAACAAAAAGATTATGAGGTAATTAAAAAATTAAATACAGTTATTTCTATTATAAGCAGAAACAATTGCACTGGAAGGACAAAAAGACATGGCATTGGCGTGGTGGCTGCTTGCGAAGTGCTGGAATTATTCGTGGGAGGGAAGGCAGGGTATAGTGCAGCCTAGGGGTGTGTACGGATACTGGGTATACCCAGAATCGGTCGGAACCTACTCGTTAGGGTAGGGTCTGGGTAGTTCGTATTGAAAATAGGGTAGGGTCCGGGTATCAAAATAAGGAACCGGTGAAATTCGGTTCCGGTTCTGGTTCCAACCTACAGGGTATCCAGAATCGGAACCGGAACCGGATGGTAATTACTTAAAAAAAAAAAAGAAGGTAAAGTTAGTCTCATTCTTTGTTAGTCTTAACAGATCGGGAAGATTGAAGACATTAGACACAGGACAGGAAGAACCTAAATCGCCTCTCATCTCTGACCCCACCTCCTCTCATCTCCGTCGGTCGCTTCTCGTCTCCTACTCTGAGTACTCTCCACTCTAGCTCCTCTTTGTTATCGTTCTTCTCGCCTCGGTTCACGTCCTGGTATCGTTCTTCTCGCCTCCCCTCTTTCTTTTAGAGCCCTTCGACATCATTATTACAACCGATAGTTTGGCCTCTCAAATCTTAGTTTGCGTACATGAAGTTCTGTTCAGCTCCGTTCTTATCCAAGCGATTCATTAGCGGCTCATTACATTACACCTGTGTTTCGTGTCGTATGGATTGAGTTCTCTTTTACTGTTGCGGATGTTGAAGAAAGAAAAGCGAGAATTGGATTTTTCTTATTCTGCTTTGGAAAGTTTTGATAAGCTTTCATTGGATGAAGGTAGGTTGGTAGGTGGGATTGGTTAGTTGAACTTGAGATGTATGTATCTAATCCGACCACAATGTGGAGACTGGAGAGGGTTTGGCTTATTGATCTTGTACGTTTGATTGGTTGACTGCTAGATGTAAAGTGATCCTTTCTGCTTTGGGTTGTAAACTATTACATAAGGTTTGGCGTGCCTGGGTGAAGTGAGTTTGTTTTCCGTTTTCCTCCTCCTTTCCTTTCGACTGCTAGTCTATCTATGTGTTAAAAGCTTTTTCCAAATCTTGTGGTTCCTTCTCAGTTGCATGAAGGGAAAAATTCTTACTTGAAACACCAAGAAGAGAAAATATCTTTCAGATTAGAGTTTAAAGATATTGTAGAGCAATGTATCGGTCATTTAACAAAACAAAAAAAAGCCTGATGATCAGATTTTCCTGAGATCGCCATTTTACTTCGATGTTTTCTGAGACGGAGAAATTTGCAGCTACTAGCTATTGTATTTCTACCCTGAGAAACTATTCCATAATTGAGCTGTAGAATGTATAATCATGCTTTCTGCCCATTGAATATATAGTTGGTTTTCTCTTGGTGGTTGTATGTGGGTAACTGTCAAATTCGATGAATTCTAAGGGATATTTAGTTTTAAGGGTATTTACCTAAAATGGCTCATGGTTTGCCCATTTTGTCAAATCTATCATATGCTTTTTTTTTTGTCAAATCTATCACATGGTTTACTTTTTGCATCAAATCTATCACGGCGTTATCTTTACCGTCGACATCTAACGGCCGTGCTGACGTGGCGTCTACGTGGCAAGTGTGGCCCACTATCCCTCCACGTGCCACGTCAGTACGGCCGTTAGATGTCGACGGTAAAGATAACGCCGTGATAGATTTGATGCAAAAAGTAAACCATGTGATAGATTTGACAAAAAAAAAGCATATGATAGATTTGACAAAACGGACAAACCATGAGCCATTTTAGGTAAAAACCCCTTTAGTTTTATGGATATTTAGTTTTGTGAATGGATTAATGAGACATATTATTTTTTTGTTTTGGATTAATATAAATCTATGTCCATATTATATTTGCCGTGATTACTGATTATGGGTGAGATATTTTTCGATTTTATTTAGCGAGATATAAATAATTTACAAGTTCCAACAGGGTATTCGGAATCTGTGGTATAATACAGGTTCCGGGTAGGTTTCGGTTTCAGAATTCAACAGGGTAGGGTCCGGTTCCAAAATCTTGGAACCAGTCCCTTATAGGGTAGGGTCCGGGTATCGTGAAAAAAACAGGATACCCAGAACCGATCAACCCTAGTGCAGCCGTAAGACAGCGCGTGTGCACCGGCGCCCGTGCTCCCCCCATATGTGGGCCGGTTCTGGGCCTTCCCTGGCCTGGGTCGGACAACTTCTTTTTTTAGTTAAGAAAATTCATCGTTACATTACTGAGGGAATTTTGCCTACGTAATCCCTCCGTAAAATTGCCGAGGCAAGGATTACCAAGGGATACAAATCCCTTGGTAATTCCTCGATAATCCCGTTTACCGAGGGAAAACCAAGGGATCCTCTCTTCGATAATCCCGGTAATTTTAGCATCTGGGGCTAAACGTAGTATATAATGACTGCGAGCCCAGGTCAAGATCAATCATCAATATTCTTTTAAGACGGAATAAATTATTCCCATTAACCGGCCAGTACCAAAGCCAATGCTAGAAACAAGATATGTATATACACCACATTTTATATTTTTTTACCCTTGAAAAGTAATATTCTTCATTAATTTGTATCTTGTGATATGTTATTTAGTGATATATCGCTTACATATGCAATGATGATTCTTTTTAATTATTTGGCTTATCAGTGACCATTGCTTATGAGAAAAATGATTGATAATCGTGATTCACGAAGTAGTACATTTATTAAGGGGAAAAAAAAGCGTAAAAGCAACAAGATGAATATAATACATTACTATTCACCAAAGAAAGTATAATATATTACTGGGGATAAAGACTAAGATGGTTTTATAAATTTGGCATTCCGTTAGTTTTGATACTACAAGTTTCAAAAGTGCCGAATCCATTCTATACATTTGATTCGTTAGATCTTTTTGGTCCGTTTCATAACCGGTCAAATGAAATTGCAGACGTGGACTTCACAACATTAAGTTTATCCACGTGGTAATGTATTATTAGCTAAGAAAATAAAAAATACAAAAAAATTCAAGAAAAGGGAAACCCCAGCCCATGGCTAAGATGTTACCGGCGATGGAAGGCCCTGGTCTGGTTACCTCTCCTCCCCGACGCCCCCCACCCCTGGTATAGGCTTCCCCTCCCTCCGTCTACCGAAGCAAAGGGAGGAGGGTGGACTGAATCGAGGGTGGGGGGCCCCTTCTTGAGACCCCTTTCCCCTCGGTGAGGTCGCCGAAGGCCAGTGGAGACCCTCCTTTTGGAGATCCCTCCCCCAGCGAGGTCGCTGAAGACTTCTCAGCATCCAACTACCTTGCTTGGGGGGAGGAGGGGTCACCGAAAGGGGGGCCCCCACCCTCGCTCGGTACGGGCTCTCCCTCCCTTCCTCTTTTTTCAACAAAGGGAGGGAGGAGGGGGAGACCGAATAGAGGGTGAGTGGCCCTTTTCTAACGAACCTTTCCCCACGACGAGGTTTCTGGAGGCTAGTGGGGCCTCCCTTCCTATGATCCCTCCCCCGGTGAGGTCGCCGAAGGCCAAGGAGTCTCCAACAACCTCATCGGGGGGTTGGTCATCGACCATCCCCGGCAACACCCTATTCACGGGCTTGGGTTTCTTTTTTTATTGTTTGTAATTATTTTTTCAGCTAATAATAAATTGCCATGTGGATAAACTTAACGTCGTGAAGTTCAAGTCAACAATTTTGTTTGTCCGATTAAGGAACGAACCAAAAAAGTTTAACGGATGAAACGTACATAACTGATTCGACACTTTTGAAATTGATATGGCCAAAACTGACCGAAAACCAAACTCATAGGATAATTTTTGTCTTTATCCCTTAGTACAAAAATAGAGACGTCGAAACCTAAGTTCACCTACTACCTTTCATATAGTTATATGTATACCTTCACATGACCACAATCAACATGGTGTCCGGGAGAAAAGCAATTAAGAATGGCAATTCTTGGTAAGTTCAGAGCTTTGGTGATGGGGATCTTTGCTATGTGCAACATTAACATAAAAGCATCTCCTGATACAACTCTCGTGTACTCGCTTTGCAATCCCGATATATTTGAAGCAGGTGGTGATTTTGATCGAAGCCTAGCTTTCGTCCTCAATGATGTGTCAATTCTAACACCTAAGAGAGGTTACGATTATTACAGCGAATCCCCATTGTCGGATGATCCTGCCTACGGACATGGAGCTTGCAGTGGCGCACTTTCAATTTCGGAGTGTGCGGATTGCATGTATGCAGCTATGTATAAAGTATATGAAGTTTGTAGTAAAAGTTACGGGGGACAAATTCAATTACAGGATTGCAGAATAAGATACGAGAGATATCTCTTTGAGGAATAATCTTCTGTTCATTTACTTGCATCATTATTTATGAGACATGTTGAGTTGTATTCGTAAGTGTTTTCACAAGAATTATCAGCTTGGTTTAAGTCTTTCTTGTCTCCCCCCATTTTGGGTGCAATAATCAGGGTCTTATGGACTAAATCCTAGTCTAATACATCGCCATTAGATATCTCAATAAGAATTGAATCCAAGACTTCGAATAAAGGAACCCTGAGATGTTTCTTTTTCTGTTTACTAAGGACATTCTTGTATGGGTGTCTTACTTCCTAAAACCTTCCATCTATCTTCGGCTGGGTCTAATGTTTTTCACAAGACTCCCAATTTCGATTTTTCGTTTGTCAGATAACAAACATATATTTGTCTGAGATGCGCAGCGAAGCATAGGATGTATTCGTATTTTTACATCCAAGAAGCGCACTAATACTACGCATAGACTATTACACATTTTTTCTTGGGCCTTTACAATATCTTAAGAATTATAATTACCTTTTATAATTTTTTAATATTTAATATATAGTGAGTACATAACGAAATTAATTAAAAAGACTAAAATTCATGTTGAGAGAGTTTTATTCCCTTAGTAGACTAACCTGGCTCGAATTAAATTAGTTGGAATTCGTTGCACTTCCAGATAGTAGGTACGTACTGGGAAAAAAATTGTGAGATGGGATTTAGAAAGGAAATAGTTTAAAACCGTGAGAGAGAGAGAGAGAGAAAGGGGGAGAGAGAGGAAATAGTGGCAAAAGGGAGAAGAGGTGAAAGAAAATAGTGGTGGAGTGGTGAAATGGGTGATTAGAAAGATAATAAAATTACTAATTTGTCCCTTTAATTTTATTATATCATAATTTAAATAGTTAGAATTTTTAATTTTTACTTTTGTAATGGGCGTTTTTGGGATAACGAAAGTTACCTAAACTGCCTTCATATTTCCTTTCATAATATAGATATGTGTATAAAACAAATTACCACGACGACTAACTGTATAAAATTCTGATAATATATAAAGATTCAAATTAGATATTTACAATTTCGACATCATAAGTAATTATTTTCAGAAAACGTGCGAAAGCAAATCCATTGTATGCAAATGATAAAAACACTATAAAAATAATTAATTAATCACATATAGAATTTTCAAAGAAAAATTTAGAAATCGCTAATTTGGTAAACTTTAACTTATGGTCATTTGCCAAGCAAACTGAAGTTTTTACCAAATATAACATAAAATTTTGAAAATAATGATGTCATAGACACATTTTTAAAAAAGGGGCGAAAATTTTTATTATGTAATATTTGAGTTAAATATATAAGATAAACGTGCAGTTATAAGTGCCTTGTCAAGAATTCGATCCCAAAATAGACGAGGAAGGGATTGTCTTCGGTGATCGAGCAAGAGGAAGAGAGGAAAAAAAATGCTCTTGCTATGTGAAGTCCAAAACTGTTAATAAATCCAAGATGACGAGGAAGAGAATGTCTTCGGTAGTTCGACCAAGAGGAAGATAAAAGATCGTGTTATGTGGCATCCAAAACTGTCAATAACCCAAGAATAAATGAGGAAGAGATTGTCCACGGCAATTCGACCAACAGGAGAGAAAATTGACGGGAGCTATGGAGTCCGAAGCTACCGGTAATAAATGCAGCCCCTGGATGTGGATAATCGACTCGGTTACTTCATCTTCCTTTACGCCAAATCCAAAAGGTGAATTCATTATTTCAACCGAGTGCAATATCTATTAAACAAATTACTGATTAGTTTATATTTGTTCCTCTCTTCCATCTTCTCCTTCTAAATGTTCAACTTTTGTAGGGAAAAGATTTGGATTAAAAGGGATATGTCCCGATAAATTCATGGCAGCCATTTGATAGAAGTTGAGTCCACTAACACTTTGATCCTCTAATTTTTCAATTGTCAGTACTTGATTATCTGAATTTTTAAAATCGAAAATTTGATCCCTGAATTTTCAAAAATCATAACAAAATGATCATTTTAGGGACCAAATTGTTGGAAAAAAAAAGGCTAAAAGGACCATTTTGTTATAGTTTTTGAAAATTAAGGGATCAAATTCTCGATTTTAAAAATTCAGGTAGTTAAGTTCTGGCAATTGAAAAATTAGAGAACCAAAGTGTTAGTGAACTCATAGAAGTTGGACTTAATCGATACCTTTTCGCACATGCCGTTTCGCACCACGCCACCCCTAGTATAAAAGTTGCCAGAGAAATGGTAAGATCCCTGTCTCTTGCCTTTCCCCCGCACTGCCCTTCTTTTATCCTATATATATTTTTATGCTTAAAAAGTACATTCCGTAAAAAGCCTCTATTATTATTTTTATATGTACCATGATATCCGAAAGTTCAATGAGTTAGAAATAATCAAATTTGAGTCAGATCGGTCCATTAAGGGCAAAATTATCCTAGCGTAATCTTTCTCCATTCACAATAATCGGATTCGAGACCTCACTTTTGGGGAAACAAATGTGCAAGTGCTTGAAAACCAAACTAGGTGATCATCACAAATTTTGATTCCTCTAGCACTGCGTGCAATTACAGGACTATATCGCTGCCAGGTACTGTTGCGTAAGCATGATTTTTAAGCCTCCGCCACTACTTGGAATCTTGTTAGTCCGTGTTATCGGGACCCAAATGGATTTGAATCGCCACTACACTGTTTATTTGACCAATGAGTCAGCTAGATCACCTAAGAGGGCAAGACACTAACCACCTAAGAATTTAAGTTTGACTCAATCTTCGAACCAAAGAAATGAGTGCGGGGATTTTGTTACGAGATTAGAAACCCGCAAGCTAATAACTCGCCTTTTCGGTACCCTTATGGAGTCATATTAGTTTCTAACACTTTTTATTTTGAAGTCCAATTGTTTATCCTAGGGTCTAGGCCTTATTCGCGAATGTACAAATGTACAAAAATAAAATTACAAATTTCAAACTATGCAAGTATTCGTGCTTATGTACAAATTATGCATGTCAACTTTGAAAATGAGCCATATATTCGGGTCAAAAAATAAGAATGTGCCATACTTTTAGGCTAAGATGTAAATGGGTCATACATTCAGGCCAATACATTCATACAAAAAAGGGCTGAGTGGGCCTAGAAAATCGGCTTATGGGCGAAAAGGAAAATGGGTCTAGAACACCTGACCTAGAAAAATTCTAGATTTATTTTCCTATATCTACACCTTTTATTCACATTGTGTCCTACTTTGTTTCAATTTTATAATCAATGCTATATTTAGATGACTTGACCATTTAATCCCCAAAAATCTACAAAAATGAACCTAATTCTCTCAAGGTCAATATGGCCTTCAATTTGGATCCTAGGACTCAATAGTGGGTTCATTACCTTTAATCCCCATGATTCATGTCAATATACATGATTAACCGCTTCTAAACCTCTAAAACACAAAGTGAGATTTTTTAACCAAATTAGTTCTAAATTACGTCAAATGATGGACTTTACCGGCTTAAGAAACCCCGGGTCCTAATGACCCACCCTCAAGGTCACAAGAACCTTCCTAAGAGCTTAAGACACTCTAATTAATATCTAATTACCCTTAGTTCCATGTGATTAAACCAAGCTAACATAATTATTACAAATGAATACATCAATTTCACTGTTTGACCGATTTTGACTCGATTATTTACACACATATTTGACCATATTCGTATATACACGCAAGAATGATTATTCACACTAATCAAGCCTAAGGACATGCAATTAGACTCAATTAGAACCAAATCCCTAAGGCCAAAGCACTAGTTAGGTCAATTTACCCTAATTAGTCTAATTAATCCCAATGGCACTCTAATTGAGCAAAATCGAACCTAACGTAAACTACTCGGCCACATTACCATCAACATCATCAAGGACTCCATTCATCAATTGAAGCAAAAATCAAAGCAATTGGCCATAATTAGGCCTTATTACACAAGGATCTAAACTAATCAACACAATTAGCCCCTAATCAAGGAATCATGCAATTGACTCTCGGATCAATTCATCAAAAAATTTTCAGCATGCTTACGAGACCAATTTTGAGCTAATTAAGGCCAATTGGATAATTAATCCTAATCTCAATCAATCGGGAGCTAATTAGCACTAATTAAGCCTAATTGAGCCACAAATAATCAAATTGACTCATCTAAGCCTAATTATCTGAAAATTACAGAATATTAAGAAGCTCAATTCATGCTAATTTTGACTAATTAAGCAAATTCAAGCCTAATTACTCGTAGCCAAGTATGCAATTAGTCCGATTACATGCAATTTGATCCAAATTAGACCCAATCGACTACAAATTGGACTAAATTACCATGTGACCACAGTAATTAAGCAAAATTAAGTCAAATTAGAGCCCAATTAGCATGCCACAAGTGAATAATCCTATGGGGGCACTAATCACACACAATCAAGACAAAATTAGCGAGATTAAGCCTATGTACAAGATATCAACCACCAAAATACTCTAATCAACCTATCAACATGCTATCCTAGCATTCACCTACCCATCTTAGCAATATTATTCAGAAAATACCCACGAGAAGTCCAAAAGTCCGATTTAATTACTCATCGAATTTAGAGAAATGAAGGAGAGGAGTGAACCAACCCCGATACGAGCTAAAGAGCTTCCACCAAGGTCGGCCAGCCTCTGGTCGGAGTGTGTCCCTACCTTTTCTTCTACCAATCCTCGGGAAATCACCTCCAATCAAGTAGTGGGGACTCGACCACGGGTTTTCCTTACTAATTAGGGGAAGACTTAGGCTTAATTTGGAGATTTTGGATCAATATTTGGTAGAACCTCAACACTTGAAGTTGGCCAAAAGTCCTTTCTTCAACAAATAATCCTCTATTTATAGGCAAAGGGGAGTCGAAGGTCGTTTTGCGAATAACAAAACATCAAGGGTCAAAATGAAAGAGAATTTTCAAATTTCAAAGCTCCAAATGGGTTCAGATCCGTCTGGACAGCTGGACGGGGTTGGTAACCGCGCCTCCATATTGGGGTTTGCAAAACCGCGCCCCATCGTAAATATCCACCTCGGTAGGAGCTCAGTTCAATCACTTCGAGCTGAATTGGTTTGATCTGAAAAAATGGTGCATTCGCCCTTAAACTTGTCAAAAAACTTCTGTTTTGCCCTTTTCGGGGTTTTAAAGTGCATTTGAGCATAGACAAATTATGAAAAAATATCTTGAGGTCTAGAAAATAGTTTTTGACTGGAAAACACCCTGACATGAATATTTCTGGTTACGTGAGAATATCGAATTTTCCGTCTTGAACCCTTTCTCCTACTGAATAAACTATATGAATCAAAGGGTTTGAATCAGAGAATACTAATGTGCCTTTTTTTGTTAAAAATACGAGCAATTGGGATTTAAAAACAAGGTCTTTGGAGATTAGGCGTTACGTTTCAAAACTCATTTTACGCACGCTTCTCCAGAGACTAAAATCTTACCAATTATCCTGTATTGTTTTAAAAATAGACACTGAAAGTAGAAATTAAGTATTTAGTACTCGAGAACTTATCTTTTCAATCTCGAAAGTCTTTCTTCTGATGTGTGGTCCCCTTGTGCTTTTATTTGCTCTCTGATCCAATGTGCTCCTTAGATGGTTGACTTAGCCCAGGCTGGAACAAGGTGCATACAGGTATGCCCCCACAATGCTTGGATTGTACATCCATGCCAACCAGTACACCTTGAATGATGTTTTCATACTCCTTCAATTACTTTAGGAGACTGAAATTGTTCTCTTCTACTTGATACAATTCACAACCACTCGATAAGAACTTGTGATTAGGTGCATAGAGCTTTTTATGCTCCTCCATCGACTATATATTGAGGGCCATCACCGTGTCCCGCTGCCCTCTTTGTGTGAGTTATTGGGCATAGTCTTGTTCTTGTCTTCTCGTGTATATGTTACTAACGAATAGCATTACTTTGTCGTCTGATCCCCACTACACTAAACAATGCAATCTACTTTGTCTAGCTTGACGAAGCTCGCCTTTCTTTCTAAAAGTATAAGATGGTAGAGTCAAGGTCATCATTTTATGGCTCGCACCTGAAGTGCTTACTGCACTACCTCTTCAAGTGTAATTACTAACAACAAATTCTGATGCCTCACATCCTATATATTGAACATTCCTCAGAGCCGGTGATGCTGATGTAAACTTTAATGATTAGGAACTTGTACTTATTGTTGGTGGAGCAACTTGGCGTGGACAAAACTTCAATTGATCTATCATTCCCATAGAAACTTCAAATGCACGAGACCTTGTCGTATGCTTCCCAAAAATGAAGCAATTGCTCACCGCTTTCATTTGTGCATCCATTCGAATTTCGACCTAAAATTTTCACTAGTGAAGAATATTTTTTTTCATGCACTTCACATGGTCTTTAAAACTCCATTCTGGAATCTGATGTATCAAAATAAAATGCAACACACGATTTTTTGGACAAGAGAATAAAAAGCAACACATTGTTCCTTCTTTTTTATGTCTCCGGTGAAATTAAGACAAAGCATGTCAATGAGCTCTTTTGCTATTTATTTTTAGATTATATATATATATATATATATATATATATTTAATTAGACTTAGATGTAGATTTCAATGTACTCAAATATATTTCTTGAAGTGAGCAGCCCTCAACAAGAACAAGATTAAACTCTAGAAACCCCTATTTATTATCGTCGTAGGACCTAAAAATCTCTTTTATGCAAGAAGTTTCAACTTATATTTCCTGTGGTATTTAGTATAAAAAATTTATCGCTTAGATTGTTTTACATTGCCATTGAAAGTTACGAGGCTTGGTTAGGCCAAGGTACTGTAGCTTTCTTTTAAAAGGGTATTAATAACATTTCCAAATAGGACAAGGTGAGTTGAGGAGATGTATTACATCGAAAAAGGGAGAGTGATTTCCACCCTAAAAAAGGTGATTTTGGTATTAAAATAACTGGAGATTTTAGAGTAAGGTTTAGATTCTTGGGAATATATATATACTAGTAGGGTTGACCATGTACGGAGAAACTAATAAATAAAATTATACACAATACATATACGATGAAAAACATATATTACTTGCTTGTTTGTTAAATTCTACTCTAATTAAATGCAATTATTATAAAATATCTAAAAATTTTGACAATTCAATATCGTTGTTAAAAATACATGATTTATTCTTCGACCGATCCTTATTATGCTATTATATTAATGCATCTTATCCATAATATTATTCGCTTATTCAAGTCCTATAAGTAACAATTAATCCATGTTTAAATACTTCATAAATCGGCCTATAAGATTGAATTAAGAATGGAAATAAGGCTCATCTTGTATCTTTTTTAGTTAAGTAAAATGAATTTCGTAATTAAGTTAATATAGAAGATTAATTAAAGTTCTTTTTGTATTTGATAAATTACTATTACTATTACTATTACTATTATATTTATTATTATAATATATATTTATTATATTCTCATTATTTACTTCACAGCTAAGTGAACTTATATATTATTGTATTAATATATATTTATAATATTTGTTATTTTAATATTTATAATATTATATTTATGATAATATTTATTTTTATTATTACATTTATTATTATTATTATTATTATTATTATCATTATTATTATTATTATTATTATTATTATTATTATTTGCTTCATAGCTAAGTAAACGTATATATTATTATATTAATTTATATTATTATTACATATTTCGTGGTTAAGTAATGTATATATTTACATGAATTTATTTGCATTTTATAAAAAATAAAAGAGAAATTCGAGAGTATGAAAAACGAATGTACTTTCTACAAGAACTTTCGAAATACGTCTGGTTTATATATATATAAATAGATATGTGGCTTCTATTTGCTTTATATGTGTTCTTATAGTGGCAAGGATCCTGATATATCTTATTGAAAATAAAATTTTCTAAATTTCTTAGTCCTAGGACAATATAGTTAATGGAAATTATAACAAGCTACTAAGTCAAAGAGAAGATTATTCAACTTATAAATTAAGTTTATGGTGCTTGATTAAGACAATATCTTGCTAGCATGATGATTAGCATGTTGTTGGGGGCCTCTCTTCTCTTATTATACGGACCAAGAAAGTGAAATTTGGAGTTGACTTGGGACAAGATAAAAACTGTTGAGGCACATTCAGTTTAGTAAATGCACAGAATGAGATTCTTCTATATTGAATGGACTCGACGTTATGGTTTAGGCACAACTCAAGTGAAAATGTTACGAGCTTACGGGAGGATTGTATTTTTGGTCTAACAGGTCTCTAGTTTCATTGACAGCTTAATATAGCTTTCTCAAAATCTTGTTAGTCTTCTTTGATACTTGCTTAAAATTTGAATAGGCTAAGTGTGAAACTACGACTAACGTGATGGGAGATGATTACTTGAAAAGGAATATCAATTCTATGCAGCTAAGAAAAATAGTGTAGCCTTATATCTTATTTGCCGAATTAGTATGCAAGTATGTTAATAAGTCCTATTTAAGGTCACTGAGCTTCTGAAGAAAGTTTATCTCTGGACTTTTGCTATGTCCTCAATTACTTTGACATGATGGAAACTATATTGTGATTATTTGAAGATACTTGGTATCTGAGTGTGTTGCATGCATGGAGATTCTGCAAAGTAATTAGCTAGATACTTATCTTTCCACCAAGAATAACCTCGGTCTTTTATATGCTCCATTAGAGATCTAGCTATATTTTTGTTCCGACTTATATTAGATACATGCTAAAAATTTTCATTGAAGATGGGGTACAACAAGTTCTTTTTATAAAGGACTTACATCTATTAACACCAAAACTAAAAAGAGATCTAATTCAAATCACAGAGGGAAGGATCATGGCTATCCCCCCCCCCCCCCCCCCATTTTTTTTTGCTTGGCAGCTGAAGATTTCACCTTACTTCAAGTGCGTATCACCATCCTTGCAACTCACTTGAATTAAATCAGAGAACGACTCAATGCAACTTTGACTTTTCGTGCCCCATTAGATGGCGTCAATTTTATGGATGTGAAAAATCGAAAGCCAAAGTTACGAATTTGAAAAATCTAACCTTGACCACGAACAATCCACACATGCAACCTGTTGATGAAAATACTACAAGAGCACACTCCAATGACCAGGGCATAGCTGCGGGTTGTCTTCCGATTTCTTTCTCAAACATTTTAAAGTCACTAGAGCTTATGAGAGACTATGAATCATGCGTGCCTTGACATATATATATGAATTATGAATATCTGATATTAACCCCATTATAATATTCTTGGTGTATACAATTAATGAATCAACCGAATCGGATATATATTAGCATCCAAGTTAAAACTTGGACTAAGCCTGTTCTAGTTGAGCTGCACTGCGTCTCACGCCTTCGCTTCGCTTTGCTTCACTACCTAGGCTGACCCTTACTTTTCAAAGGATTAATGGGCCATAACGGTGTTGGGCCCAGAAAACCGCCCCCTAACCTTATGCTCAGAAAGAATAAAAGGAAAAAAAAAAGAAAAAAAAAAGAAGAAGAAGAAGGAACATCTGGCTCACTGTTCAATTATTTTTTATGAATAGCCACTTCTGCTCACTATTCAATTGATGAAACATAAATGAGCAATTTCCACATTAATTGTCACCTCTTGATCTGCTCAAAAAAATTAATAGTCCATCTGAACTTTCATAGAAAAGTTACTAAGATTTTTATATTGATTTGTGGGCAGAGTACACGGGATAAGTGATGGATCTCATCATGAAATCGGTGCCCTTTAGAATTATCTTTTAGCACTATTTGCTTTTATATCAGTCGCAGTACTTTTATAATGAATTAAGGTTAAAGGTCGTACATGTCTTTTGATCCAATAATGTACTTGGTCTGCCATACATGAATTGTTGATTGGGTCAAGTTTTGATTGTTCAACTTGACAGAAGTAATAAGATCACTAGACCTTATTTAGCCACTCCAGGAGCAACTGTTCATGACTATTATGGAAAAATGCTTTACAAAATCCTATCCTCTAAAAAAAACCAACGAGGAGATACATTAGTTACATATATATATATATATATATATATAATCGAGATCCAGCGATATAACGCAGGGTCTTCCAAAAGTGGAATAAGTGTTAGAAGTACGTTCGATTGATTCAATATCAATGAACCTAGAAAAAAGAGTTGAGGGTTAGAATGAGCATATAACAAGAATTTGAATTCCTTGGGGATTTTTGATTGGTGCTGAGCTAACCACAGCGCAAAGTCGTATATCTTTGGTTAATTAGATCCAAAAGGTTTATCGATCCCAAGGGGTGAAAATCCATAATAGGCACATAGAAATTATTGTACGCCAACTAATATCAAAAGTCTTAGTTTCCAAGGATGGAATGTCTAATGTTTTTTTCACTTGGAGAACTAATTTGAATTGTTGTGAGCGGAACGAACGGGGCGCGCTTTGGAAGAATGATTTGTTAGAGGGCCATCTTATTGGAAATAACAAGAACATCTTTGAATACTCAAAGTTTCATATTTGAAGCAAGTTTTCAAGGAACTGCTCGAGTTTTAGCCAAAGCTGTTCTCTAGGGTCGGATCGATTGGTTGAAAGGCCTAAAAGAGAACGTTGTTATAGGAGTGATGATACCCGTTGGTACCAGATTCAAAGGATTAGTGCACCGTTCAAGGCAACATAAGAATATTCCTTTGGAAATAAAAAAAATAAGAATTTTTTCAAGGGCGAAATCAAAGATATTTTGTTACACTACAGAGAATTATTTAATTCTTGCATTTCAAAGAATTTTCATGATACACCAGAACAATCATTTAAAGGATTTAATAATTCCTAAAAGTGGATTAATACTTTATTGATGAAAAACTCTCTAGGTCATTTGATGTTGTCTTGAAAATAAAGATCATAACGAATAGAGGGTAGCGATTTGGATTGTATATTGACAGACACGGCCAATTATTTAGTTCAGGGGAACTCGTCGCTTTTTAAGAAAAAGAAAAAAAGAAGAGGAAGTGGGGGGAGAAATGACAAGAAGATATTGGAACGTCAATTTACAAGAGATGATGGAAGCAAGAGTTCATTTTGGTCATGGTACTAGGAAATGAAATCCTAGGATGGTACCTTATATTTCTGCAAAGTGTAAAGGTATTCATATTACAATCTTACAAACCTGCTCGTTTTTTATCAGAAGCTTGTGATTTTATTTTTGATGTAGCATGTCATGGAAAACAATTTTAATTGTTGGTACCGAAAATAAAGCAGCTGATTTAGTAGCATGGGCTACAATAAAAGGCTAGGTGTCATTACGTTAATAAAAAGTGGCTCGGTGGTATGTTAACGAATTGGTCCACTATAGAAAAGAGACTTCATAAGTTCAGGGACTTGAGAAAGGAACAAATGAGGGGGAAACTCAACCATCTTCCAAAAAGAGACGCAACTATGTCGAAGAGACAATTATCTCACTTGCAAACATATCTCGGCGGGATTAAATATATGACAAGCTTTCCCAATATTGTAATTATTGTTGATTAGCAAAGGAATATACGGCTCTTCAAGAATGTATCGCTTTGGGAATTCCAACAATTTGCTTAATCGATACAAACTGTGACCCAAATCTTTTAGATATTTCAATTCTAGCAAATGATGATGCTATATTTTCAATCCGATTAATTCTTAACAAATCAGTGTTCGCAATTTGTGAGGTCGTTACGAAATCCTTGATTAATAATAAGATAAATAAATTCTTTTTTGAACTCCATAGATTTATGGAATCGGTTAATACTCTCGAATCGCATAAAAGAAATAAAATTTACTGGGGATATTTTGTGATTAGTTAGTATCCAAAATAGAAAATTCAACTAATCAAGTGGAAAAAGAGATGGTTGAATCAAAATAATTCCCTTTCAAGTTCTATTTTTGTCAGAGGACAATATACATGTTCTATCATGGTCCACTGACATACTAAAAGGGTTATACGATATATCTGGTGTGACAGTAGCCCAACATTTCTAATGGCAAATGGAGGTTTTCAAGTCCATGGTCAAGTACTTAAACTTCTTGGGTTGTTATTGCTATCTTATTAGGTTTAGCTAGTATAGATGTTTGGAATCCACAAACCATTCCAAATGCCGGTCAGAATTTCTTCGAATATGTCCTTGAATTCATTCAAGACGTTTGGGTTCCTTTTATTGGAATTATGTTTCTATTTATTTTTGTTTCTAATTGGTCAGGGGCTCTTTTACCATGGAAAATCATACAGTTACCTCATGGGGAATTAGCAACACCTACGAATGATATAAATACTACCGTTGTTTTAGGATTACTCACATAAGTGAGCCACCGATTCAGGTACAAGATCTTTGTTCCTAGTTTCATGCTAGGACGTTGAGATTGATTGATCCTGATTAGCTCACATGGTGGGTTTGTGTTGGATGACAAACTCATGATGTTTTTGGTGTTCTTAGCATGTTATTGAGCTATTTGGTGTTCTTGATATGTTCGAATAAAGATTTGATGAGATTTGGAGTTTATGGTGGTTTGATAATGTAAGTAGGTGTCTACAGTGGTATTAGTTGTTTACAAAAACCAGACTCACATGAACCGGCTAATCCACTTAATATGGCTCAAAAGAATTAATTTAAGGTTAATTGCACCGGTGGTCCAAAATGTTTCATAAATATTTCAAGTTGCCCCCATCGTCTCGCCCTGTGAGACAGCAAAGAATCGAAGACAGAGGGGAGGGATTGCAGGGTCGTCGGATCGAAGGGGCGGATCTCGGAGGTCGTTGGACGGGAACTCAACAGAGGGTAGGTTCAAGCCCGTCAGATCGGAGGGGCGGATCTAGGGGGCCATTGGACGGGAACTTGCCGGAACTTGCAGAAGAGAGAGAAAGTCGAGAAGGAAGAGAGAAAATGTTGGGCAAAATTGAAAAAGTTCAAAAAAATTAGGTGGTTTTGTAATTTTAAAAATTTGGAGTATAACGGCGTCAAGTGTAAGATGACGGAATGTACCATATTGAAACGGTTTTGAAACTTAATGTACCATCAAGTTACCAAAAAAACATTTTGGACCAACTTGAAACATTTATGAAACATTTTGGACCACCGGTACAATTTACCCTTAATTTAATTATATTGCAATTTTGAGCTCAAACCATCAAGACATGATAACCGATGATAGAACCGAAATTAAAGTATGAAACCGGACCGGAAGAGGGGCAAGAGCTCTATGACCTGAGAAGCCATTTGAGTCGAATTGGCAAGGTTGGGCAAGGGGCCGACCCACTCGCGAGTTTAATATGGCCCATTGGTCCCACTTTTGGCCCATGGGGTCCATTTTGGGCCCCGTGGGCCGAATTGAGCTCTTTTATTCCCTTTTGAAAATTAGACAGTGGTTAATTATGAAGTTCAATCCAAATGAAGGCCCGTCTTGAAACGACTTTGGTAATCAAAATCTTGTTCGTATGTCACGAAGAGTATGAGCGAGATTATGACCGCATGTGCTAGCCTTAGTGATTACAGGTCCACGACCTTTTTCGTCGATATTAGTCGGCCCGATTATCGGGAGCGATCCTCGAGGTTATCTCATGCTATTGTGAGGGCACACATGGATTGGATCAATGGAATTGGTTTAGCCTTTTTTTTTGTTGCTAAATAATGTGATTCATTAATAAGAAGTTACGCTTATATTATGGCCTAGGCATAGGTATGAATACCCTTCAAAAATACATAGCAATTGAAAATTTGACAATGAGTCATATTGGCCCAAGTCATGAGCAAGGGAAATGTCCGTCCTAGGGATCTAGGAATATAGCCAATCCAAAAAGAAACTCAGAGACAAAATTATATTTGAAAATATGCTTCGAATCACTCATTGCGAGTTTTGTGGGTGCAAAATGGCTTCTACTAATAGCAATGCGTCGCAGCGTAGCCAGATTTTCTTTGATCCTCTTTCTACAACAATGGTTAGGACAAAAAGGGCAGCTCGGGTCTTTGCTTGAAGTGGTTTACCTTCATTCGAGATTTGGAACCATGATAATGTTGGTGAGCTGTTCGGATGTTGTAGAACTCCCGAAAGGCATGATATGGTGGTATTCTAGGATGCATCTGTACTGATGATGATCCAATCACGTCCTGTGGGCTCCTGAGATGCTTCAAGTTATACAGGTGGTGTGCGTGAGCTTTCTTCTTGTTGCATCTTGTTGCGTTCGCTCTTGTTGTGCTGCTTGAAAGACCTCTTAATTCTTTTGATAGTTTCATGGAGATCTACTGTTTTACCTACATGCAAGGCATCATTACGTGAGTTCCATAGTTAGTAAAGAGTGATTGCTGCATATAGAGAAAACATAGTCTCATTAGAAGTGTTTGCAAGTAAATTGTATGGAGGGCAAACAACAAAAATTATCAGATCCTTCCGATAGTACATGGGATAAAATTTGATTGGATATCCTAGGGTGATTCCCTCAATGCAACATGATAAAAGATACAATCTCTGTAGAAATGATCAAGTTTATCGGAGCTAGCTTGGTAAAGAGGACATGGGGTATTCTCTTCGCTAAACTAGGAGAGACTTTCACTAGCTAATTTCCAGAGATAGAGTTTGAAACATTCATGAAATTTTAGATTCTAAATGGCTTTCCACATTATTCAACTCTGGTTTTGGAATATATGTTGCTGGTCTATCATGTAGAATGATTTGACATAATGCTTCCATGAAGTGGTTGGAGTCCATATTGTTGAGTCTTCGTGATCCCCTTAGGGCAGGTGCATCTTTATTATGCTCTCCACTGTATGTTGCTTGAAGAGATTTGTGAGTAGCGGAGTGTTCCATCTCTTTGGGTGAAATAGCACCATATCACATACCTTTAGCTTCGAGTTTGGAGCTGCATTTGTCTTATGGGAGGGTTTATGATTGGGATTACCTTGGATCCATGGGTCTAGCCAAGGTGAAAATGGTTAAGCCATCGCCTACAGAGAAGCAAGTACTTACTTGGATGGTGCCATTGCATCATTGAAGACCTTTCCATATTGGTGAAGGAGAGGGGCAATTTGAAGAGTTTAGAAAGGTACCAAACTTTGCCATTATAGCCTTGTCCACTAGGCTATCATTTGATTTTGTTAATGCCCATGTTATTTTGGAAAGCATAGCTTTTTTCGAGTCTTCCGCTCTTCGGAAGCTAAGGTCTCCCTTTGATCTCGGTTGATAGATAATGTCTCAAATAGTCAGTGCATAGTAGTTGCCCTCCTTCTTGCTTGTTCCCCACACACAATCTTCTTGTCACTTTGTCGATAGTGATTAATGTGGATTTTGGTAATCGAAATAGTGACATAATGTAAATTGGAGTACTGTTGATCACTGAGTTGATCAAAGTGGCTCTGCTCGTCCAGGAGAGTGCTTTTGCATTCCATGATGCAAGTTTGCTCTTAATTCTATCTATGAGGAATTGGAAGGATTCCTTCTTTCTCCTTTTGATGAACATTGGGTTACCCAAGTATTTGGAATCTTCTTTTAGTCTCCTAATTCCTAGAATGGCTTTAGCATTTGTCTTCGTATCTGCGTTGGCGTTCTTGGAGAAAAATAGGCTTGACTTAGAACAATTAATTTCTTGATCTGACCAAGAGCAAAATTTGTTGAGGATGCTTTTCATAGTTCTAATGTTTGCTTCGGTTGCTTTTGAGAGGATGGGAATGTCATCTGTAAACATAAGATGTGATATTTGTGGTCCTCCTCTACTTATCTGTATGCCCTTGATGTTACCATTAACTTCTGCCCCATAAAAGAGTTGAGACAATATTTCCATTGAAATTACGAAAAGATAAGGCGAGATAGGGTCTCTATGTCTAATACCTTTGAATGGTGAGAAGTGTCCGTAAGGCGATCCATTAAGTAAGACATAGAATGAGGATGTTGAGATACACTGGTAAATCCATGATATGAATGTTGGGTGAAATCCTAGTCTGTCCATAATCTTAATAATGAAGTTCCATTCCAACTTATTGAAGGCTTTCACAAAGTCAATTTTCATTCCTATCCATCTCTTTTGTGCCTTCATTTTTCTCATCATGTATTGGATCTCTTGGGCAAGTAGTCCATTCTCATTTATCCATCTTCCTTCGATAAAGGCGGTTTGGTTTGGGGAGATAATTTTATGGAGCAATGACTTGAGTCTATTGGCAATAACTTTTTAGAGTATTTTGTAACTAACATTGCATAGATTGATGGGTCTGAAGTTTTTAAAGGTGGAGGCTCCTTTGCATTTCAGTATGAGGCATATAAAGGTGTTGTACCATTCCTTGAGAGTGTGGCCCGATCTGAAAAGTTTTTAACAGCTGATAGAAGAAGTGGTTTCATTATTTCTCCTTAGTGCTTGTACAACAGGGAAGGAATTCCATCTGATCCTGATGTTTTGAGATTTTGGATGGAGTTAAGGGCCATAAGGATTTCCTTGTCGTTTGGGATTTGAGTTAAGCTTTCATTCTCTGCTTGTGTTATGGTGGTGCTAATGAGGCCTTCTATATCTTCGTATATAATTGGATGCGAGGTGTTGAAGGGCTCTTGGAAGTTACTAAGGAAATAATTGCCTATTCCTTTATGATCCTGTCTCTATTCCCCCTCATTATCCCTAATGGCTGCGAAGTGGTTAGATCTGCATCAGATGACAGTTGAGAGATAGAAGAATTTAAAGTTTCTATCTCCTTCTTTCAACTAGAGTTCCCTCGATTTCTGATGCAAATAAAATCTTTCCTGATGCCAAATAAAATCTTTCCTGATGAGGTTTAATTCGAGTTCTGCTGTGAGTTTTTCTTCTTGCTCCTTTGTCTCTGGTGTTGGGTGCTTTCCTTGGATTTCCTCGAGTCTTTTCATGATTCATGCAATGTTAGTGTCGCAAAATCTAAACACCTCTTTGTTCCATTTTCTAAGATTTTTCTTTACCATTTTAATTTTGGAAAAGAGTTAGTATGCCTTTGAGCCATGCACTATTCTATTCCAAGCATTTGTGATAATCTCCTTACCAGTTTGGTCCAGGGTCCAAACTTCCTTAAAACGAAAGGGTTTAGGTTTGACAGAGAAATCCATCCACAATATTAATAGTATAGGATTATGGTCAGAATGTATTTGTGGGAGGTGGAAAACCCCACTCTTGGAAATGTAGTTCTCTATTCAATGCTTACAATTGTTCTATCTAATCTTTGTTTTATGGAAGCTAGGCCCAATCTTTTATTTCGCCAAGTAAAGGGGTTGCTAGTAAAACCAATATCAATACAACCAATATGGTTAAGAAATGTGTCAAGAAAGGATCGTGAAGATGATGCAAAGTTACGACCTCTTATCTTATCAAATACAACAAAGATTTCATTAAAATCTCCCGTTATCAGCCAAGGTTGATCAATAGAATTGACAAGTTTAGTTAGCTTAGACCAAAACAATGGTTTTTCATGCAAGTAAGGTGGTCCATATATTGCAGTAAGTATCCAAAGAGCAGGCAGAACACGATGCTCGACAATAGCATGAATATAGTATGAAGAAGATTAGAGAATAGTTACCTTTAGCTTAGTATTCTAGAGTAAGCACAAACCATCGGCTGTATTTGAGGATTCTATCGAGAAAATGCCATCGAGGTTGAGCTGTGCGCACCCGAATTTCGTCTCGTCGGGGCACGCATGCGCCCGACTAAATGCAACGCGGCTTGGGAATATCCACCTTCCTAGGGACGCGCGACGGACGCACGTGAGAAGGAGTCGCCACTACCTGTCTACGACCCGAAGGTCGAGGGCCGGTGAGTTGCCCGGTCTAGGGGTACGGGTACACCTAATTGCTAAGGCATATGGTCTGCGAAACCCGAGGTTCCGAATTCGGGGGTTTTGTTACATGCGAGCCTATATCTCGCATGCCCTATCGGTACTCTAGCTTGTCTAGGCTTGCCATTTTTATTTGATTACCACTTAATTAAGTTCCGCTCATCTTACGCGTTTTGACACCGTAAATTCGAATAAACACTCCGACTGTCCGCTCTCCGACCGGGGTTCTTACATGAATAAACGTACAACATAAATCCTTACATTGTCCTCTCAAATAAATTAAATACAAATTACAACAACTGAATCCCGGTCGGTTCACGTTCGGTCATTATCCCATTCGTGCTCACCGTGTGGTTTGAAAAGACTGAAATTGAAATTAAGGTGCGCACTCAGTGTTTAGGGGATTAGATCTCGTAATCTACGATTGGGGCGTTGGATCCCATGTGAATCGTATCCTAAAGGATCGGGCTCGACCTGCATAACAAACAAGTGCAAAAATATAACATGCAAGCTCAAATAAACAAAAAATGGGGTTTCTTGTTATCGCCGAATTTACGTGAATTAACTGATTATTAACCGGAGTATATTGGCACACAAATCCTACCTTAAAACAAACAAAATGGATGATGGATAGGGTATGTCGCATCCGGCATTATTTTAACGGACCCGACAGACGTGATGTCCATAGTCAGGTCTCGAATGTGTGAGTTGTTTTTAGATTATTCTGTATCGCGACAATATGACTTTTACAGATTAAAAGTATTTTCACCTAAAAATCCAAAACCTAACCCTCTATTTAACTATAGCCCATGTTTGATTTAAGCCGAGTTTGTGATTAATTTGTTTTCTCATGTTTTGACCAATTCTATGCACAAACCTACGCTAGGATTACGGCAGGACAAGAACCGGTAATCATGCCCTTGAATCGGTAAATATGTGTGTGCATGAAAATCAAGATTACGTTGCACGTATCTCGGTGCTTTTGAAATTGTGAATTTTGAAAAGGGCATGACTAACAGTTCTTAAACTGTCGACGTGATTACAAATTATTAATCAATTCGTGCATCCATTTAAAGAAATCAAGTGATTTAATTTAGCCAAATTTAACGTCCCGATTACCCCATATGTAGAATTTTAGGTTAATTAGAAATTTACCGAATGCTTTAGTCTACGGATTTCGAGTCGTCGGAATAGCCATTAATTGACCGCCCGATAAACTCTAATTTCCGACCTTATCACATATAATTACAAAATAAAATATTTAAATGGGGCATATACATTGTCGGTGGGTGATCCAAGTAAGAAAGGGTCGGATACTTTTAAAAAATGTCCAGGGGACTGAATTGAACGATTTTAAAAGAGCAGGGACTGATTTGAAAATTCGGATGAAGTTTTAGGGACCAATTTGAAAATTATGAAAAATTGGGGATTGTGTAAAAATTACTGGAAATGTCCCAGGACTTGTTCGAAACGAATTTGAAAATCTGGACTGATCTGGAAACGAAAAAAATGGCCTCGGGACTAAACTGAAACAACTTGGAAAGTTCCTTGGGATACTTGAAAAATTCTGAAAAATCCAAGGACTGATTGAAAAATAGTAAAATGACTGGGACTTGATCAAAAAGAAATTTTGAAATTCGGGGCAGATCTGAAAAAAGGTGAAAAATGGCCCCTGGACTAAACTGAAACAACTTGAAAAGTTCTTTGGGATGCTTGAAAAATTCTGAAAAAATCCAAGGACTGATCGAAAAATAGTAAAATGACCGGGACTTGATTGAAAAGAAATTTTGAAATTCGGGGCAGATGTGAAAAGAAGTGAAAAATGGCCCTGGGACTAAACTGAAACAACTTAGAAAGTCCTTTGGGATGCTTGAAAAATTCTGAACAATTCAAGGACTGATTGGAAAATAGTAAAATGACGGGGACTTGATTGAAAATAATTTTTAGAGTTCGGGGCAGATATTAAAAAAATAAAATGTATCCTCTGGACTGAATTGTGACAAAACGAAAAGTTCGTAAAATCGAGTTCGAGACAAATCCGATCACCCACGCGACCCAAGAACATTCATTTCACATAATATCCATCGAGCAAGTATTAATATTCAGCAAAGGAGCCCTAATCATGCCACTAAGTCGAGAATTTACTTTGTTTGAGAAGAATAGGAGCAGATCTGTAAATAAAGAAAAATTTCGCCAGACAACTTGGGCTGCTGGGAAGTGGGCCGAACTGGGCCGGTGAGTTGGACTGGGCTGATGGAGGGCGGATTGGGCCGAATTGAGCCGGATTGGGCCTCTTCTGGACGGGGCTTTGGACTGGGCCGAATTGGGCTGAATTGGGCCAAATTGGACTGGGCTCTGGACTGGCCGAGCTGGGCTGCTGGAAGACCGGGCTGGGCCGCCGCACACCGTCTGGACCGATCCGCAACCTATGCTGATTCGAAAAAAAAAAAAAAAAGGGGAACCGGTCCGGTTAGCCGGAAAATGAAACAAAGAGGGAGATGGGGAAGGGCACGTCGGTCCGCCGGAGGAGGCAGGGGATTTCGGTGTCCGTGCCGAGAGAGTTCCGGAGGAAACGTGGTCGTGAGGGGCTCGAACCGAGGGACCCGGGTTTCCGAGCTAGGGGATAGAGACGAGCCGAGGGAGACAATCGAGCCGCCGGTTTTCCTCACGTGCGAACTGAGGGAGAGTCGAGGGAATCCTGAGTTGTGGGCGTTCGGAGGTCGAGCCGTGGGGGAATTTTTCGGATTCGAGAGAAGTCGTCCGTCCCCTTCAATCCGGGCGAGCTTAGGGTTTTATTATTTTTTCTTGCCGAATGTGTTGCCCTTTTTTTTCCATAATGAGCTGCAATTTTTTTTTCCAAAACAAGTTACGGGTTCCCTTTTATCCGGTTGAAAGAAAAGAAAAAGAGAGGTGAATAACATCAATTTTTTTATAAAATTGATGTTAAAAATAGAAAAATGTCACTTTTTCGAAAGCCATGAATGCTCGAGCAATTTACTAGAAATACTTCCTTCATTCGAGGTAACAAAGTGACGATTTTGTCCATTCTGGAGCCGGCGGGCCAAAATGGGGTGCTGACAGCAACGCTTTGCTATTTTATTGCAATGGTTGGAGGTAGCTTTAGTTTCGGAGAGAAAGATCATACTAGGACTGTGCTTCTGGACGAGGAGGCGTAGAGCTCGAACTGTTTATTCTCCCCTTCCTTCTGATTAAGTGTCTCGCAATCGTAGCAGAAGGTCTTTAGGTGTTCGTATTTGAAGAAAATCCATGTAGCCACTCTGTTCTTCCTTTTGATTAAGTGCCCAAGAGATAGTGGCTTTGCAAGCGGGACCTTGACTAGCACCCTCGGCGCGACGTACCACTTCGGGAGCGACGGTGAATCTTTTTAATCTATTTCCAACATCGGTCTTGCTCTTTGTGCTAGTTTCGTGATGTTTCCTTTGGAGAGCATTTCGAGTGGAATGCCCTGATTTGTATCCAGAAGGAGATAATGTCAAATTTGATTTCTTCCAGTGACAATCCTTTGTCCCAGCGAGCTATCATCTTATGGGCCCCTTAGACCGACCAAGCTCGGTCCTTTTCAACATAAAGCATGTCCTTTTTGTCCCTGAAGAGGCATATGAGAATGTCGTTGGTGTATTTGTTTTTGGTGTAATGGTGACGCATTTCTTTATATTCCAGGCTTGTAGTAGACGGGGTATGATGGCTTTTGGATGTGGGGGTTTAAATCCGAAAGGTTTGATGACGAGGGTTAATGGTATTTAGTCATGTGTTTCTTCTTCATTGGTTGACAAGTCTAGGATGTCTTGGCCGTGAGCCATGGATACTTGAGAGCAAAACATATCAGAGAGGGAGGTTTCAAGATTCGTAGGGTCCATTGGTGGTGGGGTGTCTTGCGGTTGCAAGAGAGGTTGGGGAATGGTTGATGGGTAAGGTTTTTGTTATTATTTGTTTCCCTGGTTCATGGTGTGGTAGTAAAGATGTGTTGGTCGTGAAGGAGGGATGATCGATAGGGAGTTGAGTGCCATTAACACTTGGTCAGAGTGCTGGTGGTAGTAAAGATGATTGGATTGATCGTTGCCGGTTTTTGGAGAGCTGAGGGAAGTGGAGAGGAGACATTTGGGTGTATTGAATGTTGCAGATTTTATACTATAGAGCCGGTGATCTTTCATGTGTTAATGGTTGCGAATTGAATGTGTAGACTAGAATATCTTTCTTGTGTTGATTGTTGTTGTGTTAAATGCTCAGACTTAATGCTCTTTGTTGTTTGAATGTTGTAGGTTGATGTAGGATTGATGGTGTAGATCAGTTGAAGCATCTAAGGTGAAGAGGAGAAGAAGAAGATGGAGCAGAAGAAGCTTCCAACAAAGAGAAGATTAGAGAGAGAAACTCGCGGCTTAGGAGCGAGAAAAACATATATGTGTCGTTTATTGGTTTGGCCATATGAGTTGATAGGAATGGGCCTTTTGAAGGCCCACATAAAGGATGAGTCCATCTCATATACACAACTCAATTAAATTGATTCAATCCATTTCATGAATTTCAAAACACATGCAAGGGTGTGAACAACGACTAAATAACTTGATAATCAATTAAAATTTAGCAAACCTCAAGTAGGTCGAGTACCAATTCTCGGGCGATCGGAGAATCTGATCTTCATAGAATCTCCGAATCCAAAATTCTTTGATTCCATAGACCATGACCTTAACTAAATTAGGTGGTATAGCATCATGTATCTTCCTAGATTTTGGCAACTCACCAGCTTTAAGGTCCCAATGACCTTAAATAGGTAAGTGGCGACTTCTCACCAACGAAAAAAATTGATAGAGGACCCATAACATTTGGATCAAATGTTCGAACAATGGGTATCTTTTATGTTAAAAAAACCGATTGAAAAAAAAAGGTCTAAAATTTCATGGGATTGGGATCAGGGGACGGGTGGGGAAAATCCTATTAGTGGACCTGTTTTAACTTTTTTTTTTTGGGTAATAACTAATTTAGATACATCGAATTCAAAAATGCCTTGTTTCTCTGTTCTTCTTCTTCTTTTGTTTTTTTGGCCACCTTTGTTTCTCTTTACCACTAGAAATATCTTTGCTATTAGACTAGAATATTGTTGCAGATTATCACGGGAGAAAGAGACCACAGTAGATTGAGTTGCAAAATTGAGTAGTCTCCTTTATTACATCCTCTGGGTTGATTGGTTCAACGTATTGGCTTCGATTGATCGTATGTTCCTTGTATATATGGTGAGTTTGGTAGCACGGATTAAGTATTCCCAAATCAAAGCGGAAAAATTCTAACTCTCAATATGGGTTTAAGATTACTACATATTAAGGGTGTGCACGGGTACCGGGTATACCCGGAATCAATTGGAACCTCCTCGTTAGGGTAGGGTTCTGGTATCTCGTATTGAAAATATGGTAGGTTCTGGGTATTAAAATCAGGAACCGATGAAAATCGGTTTCGGTTCCAGTTCCTATCTACAGGGTACTAGAAACCGATTATTTATTAAAAAAATAGAAAAGAGTAAAGTTACTGTCTCTTCTAACATAAGCACTTTGTTGTGTGGGATCGTATTATGGATGTTTAATTTTGTCGATGGATTGATGAAACATATTATTTTTGTTGTTATTATGGATTAATCTAAATTTTTGTTGATATTCTATTTAGCGTGATTACTGATTATGTATGTGACATTTTTTATTTTATTTAGCCAGAGAAAAAAATTTACAGGTTCAACATGGTACCTGGAACCTGTGGTATAATACAAGTTCCGGGTAGGTTTCGGTTCCAAGATTCAACATGGTAGGGTCTGGTTCTAAAATCTTGGAACCTGTCCCTTACAGGGTAGGGTCCGAGTATCGTGAAAAATACAGGATACTCGGAATCGATCTCCCCCTACTACATATGAGAGCTCGGGAGAGAGATATGATGATGATATCTTTCAAGTGAGGCAATCGACTCGATCGAAAACCTAGTCCAACCTAATACTTAATCTGGAAGAAAGACTATCGAATATGTACAGTACTTTGATAGCCATAAAATACTATAATTAGGGACTTTCGACATCCAATTATTATTATTAGCTCACCGGCTGGTCTTTTGATTAATAATGCTTAGAAAGAGACACTTTCTTCCTCCCCCGCTTCTGAATAACGGACACTTTCCTTTGTCAAAGTCAGGAGCATGTTCCCGATGGAGGTTAGGTATAGTATTGGAAAAGAGCAATAAATCTAAATTTTAATTAAAACAAATTCAACTACTTCATATCGGTTGGAATAATATAAAGATTTAGGGTATTGGGTGAAGTGAACACACTGACTAAGATCTGACAGATTAAATCAAGTCAAATATATGCACATGTCTTACTAATGGTCAGCTCTAGGGCTGACCACAAAATGATATCATCATTAATTATCATGTCCTGCCTAATTAAGGAAGATTTCATTATGCAATTTGAGGGGATTATAATTTGTGATTTATAGAGATCGATTTTCAAGAAGAAATGCCATTAATTTGTTACATGTGGTCTATCTGGTCCAAAAACCTGCATTCTGCTTCATCATTTATATTCAGGGGGCTTTCGTTAAAATGAATTTAATGCAGTGATAATTGCTCTCAATTGGAAGCCACAATATGGGAGAAAAGGAGCTACCTTTCTATCATAAGTGGCAGCATCGAATTGCGAAAACTTTCAGACTTTCTTGCGATAGAGATGCTAAATATAACTTAATGTGATTTTATCAAAGATAAATTAAAATCATACACTTTCTATCCGAACATAATTTTGGAATTTTTGAGAAATCACAACGTTTAATATTTACTCCATATCTAACACGTCCACGTCCGATATGGACGTGGCATTAATTAAAAAAAGTAAAAATAAGAAATAAATTTTAAGAGAAAAAGAAAACTAACACCCACCATAACCCTCCCCAGAAAATGGATGCTTGCACTACAGGAAGGAAACGCTTAAGAAGATGCAAGCAGGAAGCATCTTCTTCAACCCTATCCCAGGCGTCTCCTTAAACCCCACCTAAGAAGATGCAATGAAATGGTGTCTTTGAAGATCGATTCGCTTCAATCAATAGAGACATCGACTCAACGCGTTTCCGAACAAGCGTCTCTATAGATGATTGTTGTAATAGTGTTGCCTGGGGGGTGGGCTTCGCAGGCTGCACCACCATTGACCTGAGGTCGCTGGAAACTTCCTATCATAATGGTTTGAAAAATCTACACGTGAAGTCGAAAAATCATTCTCACGTTAATGTTCTGCAGCAACGCTACCATTAATTGCATTTCAGCTCATTGATTTTTCGGACCCTACAATAAGCAAATAATTCGAAAGCTACGGGAAAAAGCAGCATTATTCTCGTGTTCAATTTATAGGTTTTCGAGTTCGATTATCACCGAGCGATGTCAAATCATCCGGATTCGAAAGTGTCGAATACTCTAGAGGAGATTGTACAAGAAAACATGCACATTTAATACATGAGAGAGTGTCCAAGGCTCTTTCTCCTAAAACAGTAAAAGGATAAGTAGGCTTTATTTGATTTTGGAGTTCAACTTCATTTACTCTACTCTACTAAACTCTATTTATCTTTAATTAAATAGCATAATTATTAATTTTTTCTTCAAATTTTTTATCTTAAAAGAAAAAGTAAAGGAAAAGCAATACATTTCGAAGAATCAAAATTGCTTTGCTATTCCCTTTCTTCCTCTCTTATAATTGAGAAAAAAACAAGTCTCGTTCGTAATAATTATGTTCATACGAATATTGGAAGCCAATTTTTAATTTTTCTTATAAAAATTATGCTAGAAATCAGAAATTCTACAGTTCAGCCACTAAACCTTCAGCGGAAAGAGTGCACAAAACTTTCACGCCTCAAAAACAAGATTTTACACTGAAATTTCTATTGTACGGAATATGGTTCCTCTCTTGCCAAAACCTTTTGTCCTCCGAGAACAATGTTTCGTAATGAGAAATTTCTCTTATACGAGATATTATTTTTGAAATATGAAAACATTTCGCACGAGAAGACCGATTAAGTGCGAAGACTTTCGCGCTTAGTCGACCGAAGGTTCAGCTGCTCAACCATTGAATTTCCGATGGAAAAGAGAGTTTATCGAAATCGTACGAGAGGGTTAATGAAGTCAAATCACAGAAACCGTCGTGCCGCCCACGTTACTCTCTTCCCCCGCATCTTTCCAGAGTCCCAACCGGAAGATCACGTCATAAGGGCAAAATCGTCATTCTATCGAGGGGCAATCCCGTCTTTCCACTAAATATCCGTGCCCATTATCGTCATTTCATCCTGCAGGCAGATAGCTAGAGAGAGAAAGGGGGAGGAGGGGACAGTGATCTTCCATGTCCGGAGAGAGAGTGCCTTGCAGAGTTGGCAATGTCTTCTTCTTGTTCATCGTCTTCCTTAATCTCTCTCTGTCACTCTCAACTCTCTCTCTCTGGGCAGTTAAGCTGCTTCAATCTAGCCACCTAACCTCCTGAAACAGCATTTACTCTCAAGATTCGCTTTTCCTTCAATTCACTCCATCATTCACTTGGGGCCACTGCTCAGTCCCCTTCGCCCTCGCTGCTCCAACCTCCTTCGCCGTCAGCGTACGAACATACCCGGCTGCGGCTTTGCTTCTAGAGGTAGAGAAACAGAGATAGGGGCAGAGAGGGATGCCGCTCGTGAGGTTCCAGCTCAGGAACGAGCACGCCCTTGGGAAGCCCGAGCTGTACAGCGAGGCCAGCCGGGAAGATCCCAAGGCCGTCCTCGACGGAGTCGCCGTCGCCGGTCTCGTCGGGATCTTGCGCCAGTTGGGCGATCTCGCTGAGTAATTTTCCGCTTGCCCTGTCTGCTAATTTATCGATTTTCAGCCCTTTTTTTCAGTCAGTTTTCTGCTGATTGAATTGAATGGTTGGTACTGTAGAGCAGCAATTAGCTGAAGCAGACCGAATGAAGCTCTTGATGTTGGCGACAAATTCGCTCTGAATTGCTAAAATGGAACTTCCTTTGACTGTGTTTCTTTACTTCATAGAACATTCGAATCTGACATGCGGATTTTCGCTCCCTTGATTGTCTCATAAGCTTTTCCCGACTTTTGCTTTGGGGCTGTTGGTTGTTTGATGGCTTTATTTCGTTGCAATTTGACTTGATGATGGCTTCAGTAATGGGAAGGAATGGCACCATTGCAATCTCAGTTGTTGCCATTTTCCCTTCGCTAAAAAAAGTTTTGTTTTTGATCCTATCGTTGTCCTTGGAGCTGCCATTTCATGGACTTTTGTTGCTTTTATGAACATTTTGTTTGTCCATTCAGTTTCAACTTTTAACGCTGATAGAGTGTATCTCGGTTCTAGTTTTGCAGCCGAGGTTTTTCATGGCTTGCAGGAGCAAGCTATGACAACGGCTTCTCGAAGTCATAATTTGTTGGGTCGTGTTCAACGCATTGAAGCTGCTCTTCCTTCCTTGGAGAAGAGAGTGTTGGCCCAAACGAGCCACGTACATTTTGCTTACACAGCTGGTATGAATCCATTATCTGGAGCTCTGTGCTCTGTTTAATTTTGTCGCTTCCAACTTAACTTGTGTGATTGACTTGTGCTTTTGACTTCTCATGTCCTGTCCTTTGGGGGTTATAAATATGAGTCGTCCACTCTTGCCATTCCTTGTCCTCATGGAAAGAAATTTCACAGTTCATATGATTACTGCACGGTCTGTTAGATTATTATGACTCAACACAGTTAACCTGCATTTTGCCTACATACTGCTTTCACCTAGTCCTAACTCCATTTATTCGTTAGATTACAACTGACTCTTCGCTTTTGTATAACTTAGAACTTGTGACAATCAGAATGAATAGTTAGGGTAGATAATCTTCATATTCCCATTGAAGTGAATCTACTTTTAGCGGAAAAATAAACTTTTGACTCGAGCCTTCTCATCCCAGCATGTAAATCGGCTTGTGGGGGGAAATTAATTTTAAGTTTACTGGGACTCTTATTGATCTGTTTATACTTTATATATTATAGTGACATCATTATTCTAACATCCTGCTTGCATCTTCCAAATGATTCAAATCCTTACGGTTAAGCAGTTGCTTTGCAGGTTCTGATTGGCATGCCCGGATTCGAAATGAGCAACATCATTTTATCGACAATGACTTGCCACGATTTATCATGGACTCCTATGAAGAATGTTGTGATCCTCCTCGTCTTCATTTGCTCGACAAGTAATGCTGTTCTTGGCAAATACTTTGGACGAAAAAAACAAGCTATGCTTCTAATTGTGAATGGGTTTTGAATATTTCCTTTTTTCCCTATTTGTCTCCGTCTATTAGATTTGAAACTGGAGGCCCAGGATCATGCTTGAGGAGATATTCAGATCCAACCTTTTTCAGAAGAGTATCAATGAGAATAGACGAATCAAATCCTGTAAAAATCCGCAGAGACAAGAAGGCTCGTAAAATTAAGGTACATATCTATGTAAAGGCTGATTAGATGGTTTCACTGACATCACCACTTTCTTTTAATGTTAAGTGATTGTTTTTCATTTTCATTATTACTCTGCTAACTGTGAGTCTTCATTCAATGATGTTGATATGAAATCCTTTTTGCACGTAAACTTGATACTGGGGATTTAAACTGGCTTATAATTCTACAGAAGAAAAAATCGTTGCTGAAGAATGGTGAATTTTCACGTGGGAACTCATTATCCAGCCACGGTAGCAGGTACGGCAGCCAAAATATAAAGTATACTATATACATCTCGCGATTAGCTTCGGATTAAATATTATGTTATTACGTGCAGACTGCGATTCTCTTCAGCTCTAGCTAATGGGCAAGCTTCTCCGACTGTTTCAATGGAAGATTTGACATTTGACTCTGGCATGGGAGATCGCTTAAATTCGTTTGATTCTAGATCTGGTTCTGGATACATTGAATGTATCTTCAGTCAGAGCGACAACATGCAACTCAATGAACGTGCATCTAATAGATCATCATCTTCTAGGCTGATGCAGCATGAGGATTCTGTTGGTTCCTTTTCCCGTGATGAAGAAAGTTTCAATGCTTCTAGCATTACGAGGAAGAAAGGTTTCAAGACCTCATCTGCCCAGCTGATGCAGCACGAGGATTCTATTGGTTCAATGTCCTGTGAGGAAGGAAGTGCCAGTATAGCTAGCAGTACGAGGAAGAAAGTTTCCAAGGCCTTAACTACCCAACAGATGCAGCACGAGGATTCTATTGGTTCAGTCTCACATGAGGAAGAAAGTCCCAGTATAGCTAGCAGTATGAGGAAGAAAAGTTCCAAGGCCTCGTCTACAAAACAGATGCAGCATGAGGATTCTGTTGGTTCAGTGTCCTGTGAGGATAGTGGCACCAGTATATCTAGCAGTACGAGGAAAAAAGGTTCCAAGTCCTCATCTACCCTACAGATGCAGCACGGGGATTCTGTTGGTTCAGTGTCCTGTGAGGATAGTGGGCCCAGTATATCTAGCAGTACGAGGAAAAAAGGTTCCAAGTCCTCATCTACCCTACAGATGCAGCACGGGGATTCTGTTGGCTCAGTGTCCTGTGAGGATAGTGGGGCCAGTATATCTAGCAGTACGAGGAAAAAAGGTTCCAAGTCCTCATCTACCCTACAGATGCAGCACGGGGATTCTGTTGGTTCAGTGTCCCGAGAGGAAAATAGTGCCACTATATCTAGCAGTATGAGGAAGAAAGGTTCCAAGGCTGAAAGTACTGCTGATACATTACATGTGGATCATGTTGGTTCATCTGCCCTGCTGATGCAGCATGTGGCTTCTGTTGGTCTGGTTTCCCAAGAGGAAGAAAGTACTGCTATATCTAGCAGCTCCCATTCTCCACCTAGGACATTGCAGGAATGTGCTGCATCCAATTTGTCTTCTGTCACTTGGGAGGAGAAAACTGAAATAACGCAGACCATTGAGCGAAACATCTGTAGAGATGTAGCTTCAGAGTTGGTTTTTCCTCACTTAAATGTCTGTGAGCGGGAGGACGAAACTCTTATTGCTACAAAAGTGGATGAGCTTGACATCCCACGCAACGGTGAGAGCCTCTCAAAACCGATCACTGATGAGGATCAGACTGATGACATTGATAGTGAAATAGACCATTATGTGGATGCACTTAATACCATCGAATCAGAATCTGAAACTGATCACGATTATCAGACGAAACGCGAGGTGGAGAAGTTCTCATACAAGGCACAAGATAGAGAAAAAAGGGTTGCAGTGGAGGAGCTGACATCACATAGTTTAGACCACTACCCTTCTAATGTGGAGTCTGATGTTGCTTCCAATGTCATCTCTGATAAAAGGATGCCTCTAGATTTGCCTGAAGCTGCTGCTTCTGAAATTTCTGCTGAAGAACAAGTTCCTGAAGTTGCTGTGGTATCTGCTAATTCTGATTGTTTACCAGACATTAGTGTTTGCCAGAACTATGTTCTTGATGATTCGAAGGTAGAAACTGCTACACATGAACCATCTTCTCCTGGGTCCTCTCAATCCCAAGATGAGATCAGGAGCAGCTCTTCCAAGCATCAAGAGTTTCCTGTCAAGCTTGCTGACGTTGATTTTTGGACAAACGGAGGTCTACTGGGACTTCAACCAGCAAAGCCGCCAGTTTTTGCTCCAACTGATAATCCTAATGTAGATTCCAATCCCTCAGTCCCAGCTTCGATGCCAAAAGACGATGATGGCAGGGAAAAGTTGCATCTTGGTGAAAATGATGAAGTTGGTCCTTTTGTAAAAAAGACAACCCTGGTCTCATCACTCTCTGATCCAAGTCCTCGAATAGATAACTCTTGCCAGTCGAATCACACCAACGTATTTGGTCACACTAATGGGCATGGCTCGAGTTCAATCAGTGTCGTGGCCCCAGGTAGTGCGGTTCCCATTGCTCCAACAGCCCAAGCCGCACCTGCTGAAACTACCAAGGAGAATGATGATAATTCATCTGGAGTTTTTGGACTTGGTCATAGGTTGTTTGTAAACAGCTTCCGGAAGAAGCTTTCCCTGGTCTATGATGAAAAACCAGACTTACCTTCTTCTGACATATCTCTAGCTGGTGGGCAGCACGAACCTTCACATCAAACAGTTGTGGACGGGACCTGTATGGATCAGTTTGAAACTATCTCACCTGTAAACTCATTCCCGCCATCACCTCCACTCGAGCACATGAAAATATCTTTCCATCCAGTGAATGACTTCGAGACTTCCAAGCTTGGTTTGAAGTTTTCTGATGAAAGTAACAGTCGAGAAAAAGTTAGAGACATGTTTGCTTCATTTCAATTGGTACCGCAACCTGCTGTCCAACTTGATGGGGGCGGTTTCGATTCTGATGATGACGACGATGACGACACGTTTTGCCGGTCATCTCCTAATAGCTCTAATGACTATATGAGCAATCACTCTGAGTCAAATTCTGAACAGTGGGAATCCGATGCACATGATGCTTTGGGCAGGCTCTCAATGGAGTCTGCTTCAGCACCAACTAGTTATGCAAACCATGCGAAGGAAGCTGTAAGGTTAGATCCCGACAATGGTGTGGAACCAATCCACTCGTTTCCAGGTTGTGTCAGTGGTCAGGGACTCAACCTTCCCAGCTTCGATGCAATCAAATCTTTCCCGAAGCAAGAAAAGGATGTTATGCCTGAACCAAGGAGTAATGATTTCTCACTGCAGTCACCCGGTCAACCTACTCCACCTCCTCCACCTCTTCCTCCAGCTGACTGGCGGGGTGTGAAGCCTGGTGTTGATGTGGCAGAAGATGTAAAAGAAGCTTCCGCGGCTCTAAACAATGCAATCCACTCAAATCATTTGGCTTCTCATGTCCAACCGCAACCTAAACTAACTCCTGTAAGGCCTCAGAATATCGTCAAAGAGATCGTCCAAGTTGCTATGGAAAGAAAGGTATTCTGGTTTTATAACCCGCTTCATTCCCCCTTCTTCCCCGGTATTACATTTAACATTTTGAGTGATATACATATATAAGCTATGTACGATGACGTGTTATGTAATGCTGCTTCAGGATCAGCAGAAATCAAATGCGAACAAGGAATCTTTTCCTGAGGGGGCTAATGGGCTGGCGCCTGATGACAAGGAAGATTTTCTGCAACAGATCCGAGCAAAGGTGAGCGCATCCTGTTCTAGCTAAGTTACACAGTTTATTGCTTTCAAGATCACTTAACACGTTAACATCATATGCGACTGATTTTACTTTGTCCAGTCGTTCAACCTCAGACGAACTGCTACTGCGAAGACCACTGCTCCTACACAGGCAGTGACAGCGAACGTTAAAGTGTGTGCAATTCTCAAGAAAGCGAATGCCATTCGCCAGGTTTCACACATGACCCTTTCTTTTACAATTGTCTTTTTGTCGGTCCTCAGTCTGTTGCATGACCTGATGAAAATATCATCTCAAATGCGGGATTTCAGGCTGTTGGGAGCGATGATGGGGAGGACGATAGTTGGAGCGACACTTGAATTTTCACTCGACGTACGTAGTGACCTCGAGTTACCTTTGAGGGAGATGTTTTGTTTTATTCGCAACGTACATTTGTACATGTGAATAATGTCTGAGGTTGTCTTTCTTTCCGTCTGTAATTATAAATTTGTAGGGGTTAAGCTTTGTATCCTGTCATTCCATCGATTCCTTTATCATGTTAGACACGATCTATGAATTTTTCGGCTCGCGCAGGGCCGCTCTGCAATTCAAACTGTTAGCTTATGCTCTGAGAAAAATGATCCACTTATAACCCATAAAATTTCTGACCCTATTTCCCTTCCTGAACCCCAAAATGTCGAGGAGAGGCTGTGGAAAGAATATAAAAGCCATCAAACTTTGACGATACCACCAGATCGTACGTGCGCATATGTGTATATATTTATGTACGCATACATTATACTAATATTTGAAGAAAAATTTCGTTTCGTTAGTGTTCCCACTTACCCAGTGTTAAAACTTTATTTTATACACGAACTGTCGAAATCTATCCTATTTTTAAGAAATTATTGAAAAGTAAAATAAAATTTAAATCCGCTCTATTTTCTTAAAATTTCTTCCATTATTTCTTTTATTATGTATTTTCTTTAAAAAAAATATAAGCAAATTCTAAAAGTCGAGTGAAAAAACAACCATAAAAACATGAGAATAATCTTGGGCCATGCGCTTCACTCATGCGGGAGGGCTAGCATTAGCTAAATTGCATATAAAATCACACAATTTACTCGTATTTCTAAAATTAATCCAACCAGTGAAATTTTAAAAAGAAAATCACATCCATTTATAATTTTTTTCCCAAATCAAGCAACTCGTATATTTTTTCAATGTGAACTCTGATATTTGAAAATTCAATTAAGTACTGACTAATCCAGTCAAGCTAACTCGTATATTTATTAGCTTTTAAATGTTTTTCTTTTATTTATTTTTTATTTTTTCGCTGAATATCTTTCAAACGTGGTTATTTAGGCCACTAGCATTTCTTAAAGTGAAAATTGGGGGGACCAACAGACATCGAAGTGTCTCCCATTAATTTCCTGTAATAAATACAAGGAATTGAATAGTCAATGCCTTGAGATTGAAGAGAGATGCATTTGACAAATTAAGAAACAGACAGAACTATTACAAGTGGCCCTTTAAGATTCCTCAGCAATAAATAGGATATTATATTGTGCTCTATCTATCCAATCTATCGGCCGTTAACAGACTATCGATCTTCTAAAAACTGAACCATCTATCTATCTATCTATCTATCTACGGTAGGTATTTATAGTAGATTCTCTGATATGGTGTGATGAGAGTTTTCTATTCGTTTATGAAAATATATCACATCAGCATTTACGCAACTTTGAATCTCCGATTGGTCGAGTTTTCTTTCACTGCATTGAAATATACGATTAGAAATGCTAAATGAATAACAATTATCAACGATAAATTCATTTTTATCTATAATACAATAGATAAACTATAAATATGATCAACTATAATTACCTATAAAGTACTTTCAAACTTTATTTATGAAACAAAAAAGGTAAAGGTCTGCAAAACGCGTGCCTGTAGAATGGATATTTTAATTCCATAACCTGCATTTTCGGAGTTCTCATCCCCGATTAGACGGTAGTTCATGATAATTTCATGAGTTCCGAAAGAATTACTCCGGTCCTCTGATAATAACTGGTTTCAGTTCTGCATGACCTGCTGCAAAAGAGACGGTAGTTCATGTGGGGGTTTTCCATTGCAGGGCTGTTAATTTAATCAAACGTTGCCTATCAAAAATTTAAAAAAAAAAACAAAGAGAAAGATTAATTTATATATCACGGACAATTTACATAGGGATGTGCTAAATATATATATTTATATAGATAAAATAGTGGGTCACAGTGATTATAATCTTGCCACCTCGTTACGCAATATTCAGACGCTCGTATTCAACTGTGAATTTGTAGGGCAAACAGAACAACCAGCATAAATACTATTTCCATCAGCATAGCGCTATTAAAGACATAATATAGTTCACGGAAGTCGGTGTCCCTTAAGTCCAAGCGAAAAGCATATTTCTAGAGGGGATTCTAATCCAAATGTCGAGTTAATAAATCACCCGGAAGTAAGTTTTTTAACCACCGGACCGTCGCGGATGGTAGAGTTACGCAGAATATGATAATGCCACTTCCTTTGCTTTGTAACGGAATATAAGCGGAAAAGCAGCAAATCAAAATCAAAATGATTTGTATTTCCAAAATTTGATCCCAAACAAAAAAAAAAAGGATAATGTTCGACAACTGTCACAAGCCCATGTGATGGTTTCGATATTTTATATTTCTTATAATATAAAATCAGAATTGGCAGCACATGCGATATGCACAAAACACCAATATGGCTGTCCGAGATGGATCTCACTCTCGACATTTATATATGGATATAATATTTCCAATGGTTTATATCCATCCCAAAACTTGAGTTGAAAGGCCGCAATATTCAATTTCTCATAAATTTATTTAATTTTTCGGTTATAAGAGAGATTATGTGCATAGTACAATGAAATGAAAAATTTAAATATCTAATAAAGGGACTCTGATAATCCCATCTAAATATCGAACCTGATACGTATTGATCATCAAGTGTGGGCATACGTCACTGCTCTAAATCCTCTTTAATAAATCTATTGAATTTTCCTTAATTGTTTTCATGACCATGAGTTCCCGCCCACGGGCTAATAAACCCAAAGCACACTTTGATTGCACTCGATAATGGATTGGACCTAATGGGATGTGAACTCAAATGGATATGTAACTCGCTATGATATCATGTAAAATTTTCACTTGACTCATAAGCTGTTAGACCCGCATCCATCATAAAACCTCATACTGATAGGTTGTGGCGGATGGAATCAAGAGGGGGTATAACGGAGTTGCGTACTTCTCGCCTGATGACCAAGAGGTCCCAAATTCGATATTCAGTGAAATTATCCATACCCCTTTATTAGATATTTAATATTTATATTATGTATTAGGTTTATTAGTCTCCCTTGTAATCGAAAAAGGTTGTGGCGGATGGAGTATATAGGGGCTGAGGGGGCAATCGCTGCCCCTCCCCAAACTTTAAGAAAAATTACCATTCTATTTGCAAGGAGCTCGCCTCCTTCAATTCAAATCTCGGGCCCATCCGAGTTGTGGTATAAACTCATTGAATTTTTCTTTCTGCGAGAATTTATTTTAACCTTTCAACGATCAATTTTCATCTGAGTTCAAAGTTCAGTATTTTTTTTTCCTAGACAGGATAGATTTTTTATGACTACATGTTATTGTTACGGGGTTTTTGTTCAAGTATTTCGCAATTGAAAGCACAAACATTAGTTTCATTTCAATTGGATATGCATATCCGTGTTAAGCATCTATAAGGTACGTATTGCAATTTATCTTGTACCGTAAGGACATAAAACCTAGGAAAGTGACTTATCATTCACGTGTTAAAGTATACTAGCCATTCACCTGCACGTTGCAAGGAAGTGTTATTCGTGGTAGAAGTTTGTATAATTTATTATACATACTCTTTAAAAATAGGGGTTTTTATCTAAAATGGCCCATGGTTTGTCAATTTTGTCAAATTTATCGTATGTTTTTTTTTTATCAAATCTATCCCATGATTTACTTTTTGCATCAAATCTATCCCGGCGTTATCTTTTCCGTCAACATCTAATGGCCGTGCTGACGTGACACGTGGAAAGATAGTGGGCCACACTTGTCATGTAGGCGTCACGTCAGCACGGTCGTTAGATGTTGACGGAAAAGATAACGCCGAGATATATTTGATACAAAAAGTAAACCATGGGATAGATTTGACAAAACGGGCAAACCATGGGCCATTTTAGGTAAATACCCCTTAAAAATATTGATTAGTTTATAGTTGTAAATCCAAACTCGACCAAAATCCATATCCCACATATTTTGGATCCTTGGAGTTTTATTCTGAACTTAGATTTTGATTTGAAGTTGTTAGCTCATCATTTCGGGTCCATTTCATGCTCTCGAGTGCCTAGTCGCGTGCACATCCTCGCACGCCTGCGCGCTCAGACGCCTGCGCACGCTACGCTCCGATTGATGCTCCAACGCACGCCTGTGCTCCTGCGCGCTCGCCCACATCCCGCGTGCTCCTGGCTCCCAAACGCCCTAGCACGCATGCCAGCGCGCACTTCTGTGCACATCTGCCTCCCAACTGCGTGCTCGAGCGCCCCAACCGCGCTCTCCAACACCCCGTATGCCCGTGCTTGCTCACTCGAGCACCTGTCCGAGAGTCCAGCTGAGTCACCCAACTGTCCAGCCCTTCTTCGAC